>NW_027469429.1:0-148098 GCF_051020765.1 Lasioglossum baleicum | reverse complement strand
CTCGACTAGCCTGCGGGATGCATCCTCTCGCACGTGTTTTTGCTCGACTAGCCTGCGGGATGCATCCTCTCGCACGTGTTTTTACTCGACTAGCCTGCGGGATGCATCCTCTCGCACGTGTTTTTACTCGACTAGCCTGCGGGATGCATCCTCTCGCACGTGTTTTTACTCGACTAGCCTGCGGGATGCATCCTCTCGCACGTGTTTTTTCTCGACTAGCCTGCGGGATGCATCCTCTCGCGCGTGTTTTTGCTCGACTAGCCTGCGGGATGCATCCTCTCGCGCGTGTTTTTGCTCGACTAGCCTGCGGGATGCATCCTCTCGCGCGTGTTTTTGCTCGACTAGCCTGCGGGATGCATCCTCTCGCGCGTGTTTTTGCTCGACTAGCCTGCGGGATGCATCCTCTCGCGCGTGTTTTTGCTCGACTAGCCTGCGTGATGCATCCTCTCGCGCGTGTTTTTGCTCGACTAGCATGCGGGATGCATCCTCTCGCGCGTGTTTTTGCTCGACTAGCCTGCGTGATGCATCCTCTCGCGCGTGTTTTTGCTCGACTAGCCTGCGGGATGCATCCTCTCGCGCGTGTTTTTGCTCGACTAGCCTGCGGGATGCATCCTCTCGCGCGTGTTTTTGCTCGACTAGCCTGCGGGATGCATCCTCTCGCGCGTGTTTTTACTCGACTAGCCTGCGGGATGCATCCTCTCGCACGTTTTTTTACTCGACTAGCCTGCGGGATGCATCCTCTCGCACGTGTTTTTACTCGACTACCCTGCGGGATGCATCCTCTCGCACGTGTTTTTACTCGACTAGCCTGCGGGATGCATCCTCTCGCACGAGTTTTTACTCGACTAGCCTGCGGGATGCATCCTCTCGCACGTGTTTTTACTCGACTAGCCTGCGGGATGCACCCTCTCGCACGTGTTTTTACTCGACTAGCCTGCGGGATGCATCCTCTCGCACGTGTTTTTGCTCGACTAGCCTGCGGGATGCATCCTCCCGCACGTGTTTTTGCTCGACTAGCCTGCGGGATGCATCCTCCCGCACGTGTATTTGCTCGACTAGCCTGCGGGATGCATCCTCTCGCACGTGTTTTTACTCGACTAGCCTGCGGGATGGATCCTCTCGCACGTGTTTTTACTCGACTAGCCTGCGGGATGCATCCTCTCGCACGTGTTTTTACTCGACTAGCCTGCGGGATGCATCCTCTCGCACGTGTTTTTACTCGACTAGCCTGCGGGATGCATCCTCTGGCACGTGTTTTTACTCGTCTAGCCTGCGGGATGCATCCTCTCGCACGTGTTTTTACTCGACTAGCCTGCGGGATGCATCCTCTGGCACGTGTTTTTACTCGACTAGCCTGCGGGATGCATCCTCTGGCACGTGTTTTTACTCGACTAGCCTGCGGGATGCATCCTCTCGCACGTGTTTTTACTCGACTAGCCTGAGGGATGCATTCTCTCTCACGTGTTTTTCCTCGACTAGCCTGCGGGATGCATCCTCTCGCACGTGTTTTTGCTCGACTAGCCTGCGGGATGCATCCTCTCGCACGTGTTTTTGCTCGACTAGCCTGCGGGATGCATCCTCTCGCACGTGTTTTTGCTCGACTAGCCTGCGGGATGCATCCTCTCGCGCGTGTTTTTGCTCGACTAGCCTGCGGGATGCATCCTCTCGCGCGTGTTTTTACTCGACTAGCCTGCGGGATGCATCCTCTCGCACGTTTTTTTACTCGACTAGCCTGCGGGATGCATCCTCTGGCACGTGTTTTTACTCGACTAGCCTGCGGGATGCATCCTCTCGCACGTGTTTTTACTCGACTAGCCTGCGGGATGCATCCTCTGGCACGTGTTTTTACTCGACTAGCCTGCGGGATGCATCCTCTGGCACGTGTTTTTACTCGACTAGCCTGCGGGATGCATCCTCTCGCACGTGTTTTTACTCGGCTAGCCTGAGGGATGCATTCTCTCTCACGTGTTTTTCCTCGACTAGCCTGCGGGATGCATCCTCTTGCACGTGTTTTTACTCGACTAGCCTGCGGGATGCATCCTCTCTCACGTTTTTTTACCCGACTAGCCTGCGGGAAGCATCCTCCCGCACGTGTTTTTTGCTCGACTAGCCTGCGGGATGCATCCTCTCGCACGTGTTTTTGCTCGACTAGCCTGCGGGATGCATCCTCTCGCACGTGTTTTTGCTCGACTAGCCTGCGGGATGCATCCTCTCGCACGTGTTTTTACTCGACTAGCCTGCGGGATGCATCCTCTCGCACGTGTTTTTACTCGACTAGCCTGCGGGATGCATCCTCTGGCACGTGTTTTTACTCGACTAGCCTGCGGGATGCATCCTCTCGCACGTGTTTTTTTCTCGACTAGCCTGCGGGATGCATCCTCTCGCGCGTGTTTTTGCTCGACTAGCCTGCGGGATGCATCCTCTCGCGCGTGTTTTTGCTCGACTAGCCTGCGGGATGCATCCTCTCGCGCGTGTTTTTGCTAGACTAGCCTGCGGGATGCATCCTCTCGCGCGTGTTTTTGCTCGACTAGCCTGCGGGATGCATCCTCTCGCGCGTGTTTTTGCTCGACTAGCCTGCGTGATGCATCCTCTCGCGCGTGTTTTTGCTCGACTAGCATGCGGGATGCATCCTCTCGCGCGTGTTTTTGCTCGACTAGCCTGCGTGATGCATCCTCTCGCGCGTGTTTTTGCTCGACTAGCCTGCGGGATGCATCCTCTGGCGCGTGTTTTTGCTCGACTAGCCTGCGGGATGCATCCTCTCGCGCGTGTTTTTGCTCGACTAGCCTGCGGGATGCATCCTCTCGCGCGTGTTTTTGCTCGACTAGCCTGCGGGATGCATCCTCTCGCGCGTGTTTTTGCTCGACTAGCCTGCGGGATGCATCCTCTCGCACGTGTTTTTACTCGACTAGCATGAGGGATGCATCCTCTCGCACGTGTTTTTACTCGACTAGCCTGCGGGATGCATCCTCTCGCACGTGTTTTTACTCGACTAGCCTGCAGGATGCATCCTCTGGCACGTGTTTTTACTCGACTAGCCTGCGGGATGCATCCTCTGGTACGTGTTTTTACTCGACTAGCCTGCGGGATGCATCCTCTCGCACGTGTTTTTACTCGGCTAGCCTGAGGGATGCATTCTCTCTCACGTGTTTTTACTCGACTAGCCTGCGGGATGCATCCTCTGGCACGTGTTTTTACTCGACTAGCCTGCGGGATGCAGCCTCTGGCACGTGTTTTTACTCGACTAGCCTGCGGGATGCATCCTCTCGCACGTGTTTTTACTCGACTAGCCTGAGGGATGCATTCTCTCTCACGTGTTTTTCCTCGACTAGCCTGCGGGATGCATCCTCTCGCACGTGTTTTTACTCGACTAGCCTGCGGGATGCATCCTCTCTCACGTTTTTTTACCCGACTAGCCTGCGGGAAGCATCCTCCCGCACGTGTTTTTGCTCGACTAGCCTGCGGGATGCATCCTCTGGCACGTGTTTTTACTCGACTAGCCTGCGGGATGCATCCTCTCGCACGTGTTTTTACTCGACTAGCCTGCGGGATGCACCCTCTCGCACGTGTTTTTACTCGACTACCCTGCGGGATGCATCCTCTCGCACGTGTTTTTACTCGACTAGCCTGCGGGATGCATCCTCTCGCACGAGTTTTTACTCGACTAGCCTGCGGGATGCATCCTCTCGCGCGTGTTTTTGCTCGACTAGCCTGCGTGATGCATCCTCTCGCGCGAGTTTTTGCTCGACTAGCATGCGGGATGCATCCTCTCGCGCGTGTTTTTGCTCGACTAGCCTGCGTGATGCATCCTCTCGCACGTGTTTTTACTCGACTAGCCTGCGGGATGGATCCTCTGGCACGTGTTTTTACTCGACTAGCCTGCGGGATGCATCCTCTCGCACGTGTTTTTACTCGACTACCCTGCGGGATGCATCCTCTCGCACGTGTTTTTACTCGACTAGCCTGCGGGATGCATCCTCTCGCACGAGTTTTTACTCGACTAGCCTGCGGGATGCATCCTCTCGCACGTGTTTTTACTCGACTAGCCTGCGGGATGCACCCTCTCGCACGTGTTTTTACTCGACTAGCCTGCGGGATGGATCCTCTCGCACGTGTTTTTACTCGACTAGCCTGCGGGAAGCATCCTCCCGCACGTGTTTTTGCTCGACTAGCCTGCGGGATGCATCCTCTCGCACGTGTTTTGGCTCGACTAGCCTGCGGGAAGCATCCTCCCGCACGTGTTTTTGCTCGACTAGCCTGCGGGATGCATCCTCCCGCACGTGTATTTGCTCGACTAGCCTGCGGGATGCATCCTCTCGCACGTGTTTTTGCTCGACTAGCCTGCTGGATGCATCCTCTCGCACGTTTTTTTGCTCGACTAGCCTGCGGGATGCATCCTCTCGCACGTGTTTTTACTCGACTAGCCTGCGGGATGCATCCTCTAGCACGTGTTTTTACTCGACTAGCCTGCGGGATGCATCCTCTCGCACGTGTTTTTGCTCGACTAGCCTGCGGGATGCATCCTCTCGCACGTGTTTTTACTCGACTAGCCTGCGGGATGCATCCTCTAGCACGTGTTTTTACTCGACTAGCCTGCGGGATGCATCCTCTCGCACGTGTTTTTACTCGACTACCCTGCGGGATGCATCCTCTCGCACGTGTTTTTACTCGACTAGCCTGCGGGATGCATCCTCTCGCACGAGTTTTTACTCGACTACCCTGCGGGAGGCATCCTCTCGCACGTGTTTTTACTCGACTAGCCTGCGGGATGCATCCTCTCGCACGAGTTTTTACTCGACTAGCCTGCGGGATGCATCCTCTCGCACGTGTTTTTACTCGACTAGCCTGCGGGATGCACCCTCTCGCACGTGTTTTTACTCGACTAGCCTGCGGGATGCATCCTCTCGCACGTGTTTTTGCTCGACTAGCCTGCGGGATGCATCCTCCCGCACGTGTTTTTGCTCGACTAGCCTGCGGGATGCATCCTCCCGCACGTGTATTTGCTCGACTAGCCTGCGGGATGCATCCTCTCGCACGTGTTTTTACTCGACTAGCCTGCGGGATGGATCCTCTCGCACGAGTTTTTACTCGACTAGCCTGCGGGATGCATCCTCTCGCACGTGTTTTTACTCGACTAGCCTGCGGGATGCATCCTCTCGCACGTGTTTTTACTCGACTAGCCTGCGGGATGCATCCTCTGGCACGTGTTTTTACTCGACGACTAGCCTGCGGGATGCATCCTCTCGCACGTGTTTTTACTCGACTAGCCTGCGGGATGCATCCTCTGGCACGTGTTTTTACTCGACTAGCCTGCGGGATGCATCCTCTCGCACGTGTTTTTACTCGACTAGCCTGCGGGATGCATCCTCTGGCACGTGTTTTTACTCGACTAGCCTGCGGGATGCATCCTCTCGCACGTGTTTTTACTCGACTAGCCTGAGGGATGCATTCTCTCTCACGTGTTTTTTCCTCGACTAGCCTGCGGGATGCAGCCTCTCGCACGTGTTTTTACTCGACTAGCCTGCGGGATGCATCCTCTCTCACGTTTTTTTACCCGACTAGCCTGCGGGAAGCATCCTCCCGCACGTGTTTTTGCTCGACTAGCCTGCGGGATGCATCCTCTCGCACGTGTTTTTTACTCGACTAGCCTGCGGGATGCATCCTCTAGCACGTGTTTTTACTCGACTAGCCTGCGGGATGCATCCTCTCGCACGTGTTTTTGCTCGACTAGCCTGCGGGATGCATCCTCTCGCACGTGTTTTTACTCGACTAGCCTGCGGGATGCATCCTCTAGCACGTGTTTTTACTCGACTAGCCTGCGGGATGCATCCTCTCGCACGTGTTTTTACTCGACTAGCCTGCGGGATGCACCCTCCCGCACGTGTTTTTACTCGACTACCCTGCGGGATGCATCCTCTCGCACGTGTTTTTACTCGACTAGCCTGCGGGATGCATCCTCTCGCACGAGTTTTTACTCGACTACCCTGCGGGAGGCATCCTCTCGCACGTGTTTTTACTCGACTAGCCTGCGGGATGCATCCTCTCGCACGAGTTTTTACTCGACTAGCCTGCGGGATGCATCCTCTCGCACGTGTTTTTACTCGACTAGCCTGCGGGATGCACCCTCTCGCACGTGTTTTTACTCGACTAGCCTGCGGGATGCATCCTCTCGCACGTGTTTTTGCTCGACTAGCCTGCGGGATGCATCCTCCCGCACGTGTTTTTGCTCGACTAGCCTGCGGGATGCATCCTCCCGCACGTGTATTTGCTCGACTAGCCTGCGGGATGCATCCTCTCGCACGTGTTTTTACTCGACTAGCCTGCGGGATGGATCCTCTCGCACGTGTTTTTACTCGACTAGCCTGCGGGATGCATCCTCTCGCACGTGTTTTTACTCGACTAGCCTGCGGGATGCATCCTCTCGCACGTGTTTTTACTCGACTAGCCTGCGGGATGCATCCTCTGGCACGTGTTTTTACTCGACTAGCCTGCGGGATGCATCCTCTCGCACGTGTTTTTACTCGACTAGCCTGCGGGATGCATCCTCTGGCACGTGTTTTTACTCGACTAGCCTGCGGGATGCATCCTCTCGCACGTGTTTTTACTCGACTAGCCTGCGGGATGCATCCTCTGGCACGTGTTTTTACTCGACTAGCCTGCGGGATGCATCCTCTCGCACGTGTTTTTACTCGACTAGCCTGAGGGATGCATTCTCTCTCACGTGTTTTTCCTCGACTAGCCTGCGGGATGCAGCCTCTCGCACGTGTTTTTACTCGACTAGCCTGCGGGATGCATCCTCTCTCACGTTTTTTTACCCGACTAGCCTGCGGGAAGCATCCTCCCGCACGTGTTTTTGCTCGACTAGCCTGCGGGATGCATCCTCTCGCACGTGTTTTTGCTCGACTAACCTGCGGGATGCATCCTCTCGCACGTGTTTTTGCGCGACTAGCCTGCGGGATGCATCCTCTCGCACGTGTTTTTACTCGACTAGCCTGCGGGATGCATCCTCTCGCACGTGTTTTTACTCGACTAGCCTGCGGGATGCATCCTCTCGCACGTGTTTTTACTCGACTAGCCTGCGGGATGCATCCTCTCGCACGTGTTTTTTCTCGACTAGCCTGCGGGATGCATCCTCTCGCGCGTGTTTTTGCTCGACTAGCCTGCGGGATGCATCCTCTCGCGCGTGTTTTTGCTCGACTAGCCTGCGGGATGCATCCTCTCGCGCGTGTTTTTGCTCGACTAGCCTGCGGGATGCATCCTCTCGCGCGTGTTTTTGCTCGACTAGCCTGCGGGATGCATCCTCTCGCGCGTGTTTTTGCTCGACTAGCCTGCGTGATGCATCCTCTCGCGCGTGTTTTTGCTCGACTAGCCTGCGTGATGCATCCTCTCGCACGTGTTTTTACTCGACTAGCCTGCGGGATGCATCCTCTCGCACGTGTTTTTACTCGACTAGCCTGCGGGATGCATCCTCTCGCACGTGTTTTTACTCGACTAGCCTGCGGGATGCATCCTCTCGCACGAGTTTTTACTCGACTAGCCTGCGGGATGCATCCTCTCGCACGTGTTTTTACTCGACTAGCCTGCGGGATGCACCCTCTCGCACGTGTTTTTACTCGACTAGCCTGCGGGATGCATCCTCTCGCACGTGTTTTTGCTCGACTAGCCTGCGGGATGCATCCTCCCGCACGTGTTTTTGCTCGACTAGCCTGCGGGATGCATCCTCTCGCACGTGTTTTTACTCGACTAGCCTGCGGGATGCATCCTCTCGCACGAGTTTTTACTCGACTAGCCTGCGGGATGCATCCTCTCGCACGTGTTTTTACTCGACTAGCCTGCGGGATGCACCCTCTCGCACGTGTTTTTACTCGACTAGCCTGCGGGATGCATCCTCTCGCACGTGTTTTTGCTCGACTAGCCTGCGGGATGCATCCTCCCGCACGTGTTTTTACTCGACTAGCCTGAGGGATGCATTCTCTCTCACGTGATTTTCCTCGACTAGCCTGCGGGATGCATCCTCTCGCACGTGTTTTTACTCGACTAGCCTGCGGGATGCATCCTCTCTCACGTTTTTTTACCCGACTAGCCTGCGGGAAGCATCCTCCCGCACGTGTTTTTGCTCGACTAGCCTGCGGGATGCATCCTCTCGCACGTGTTCTTGCTCGACTAGCCTGCGGGATGCATCCTCTCGCACGTGTTTTTGCTCGACTAGCCTGCGGGATGCATCCTCTCGCACGTGTTTTTACTCGACTAGCCTGCGGGATGCATCCTCTCGCACGTGTTTTTACTCGACTAGCCTGCGGGATGCATCCTCTCGCACGTGTTTTTACTCGACTAGCCTGCGGGATGCATCCTCTCGCACGTGTTTTTTCTCGACTAGACTGCGGGATGCATCCTCTCGCACGTGTTTTGGCTCGACTAGCCTGCGGGATGCATCCTCTCGCACGTGTTTTTACTCGACTAGCCTGCGGGATGCATCCTCTAGCACGTGTTTTTACTCGACTAGCCTGCGGGATGCATCCTCTCGCACGTTGTTTTGCTCGACTAGCCTGCGGGATGCATCCTCTCGCACGTGTTTTTACTCGACTAGCCTGCGGGATGCATCCTCTAGCACGTGTTTTTACTCGACTAGCCTGCGGGATGCATCCTCTCGCACGTGTTTTTACTCGACTAGCCTGCGGGATGCACCCTCTCGCACGTGTTTTTACTCGACTACCCTGCGGGATGCATCCTCTCGCACGTGTTTTTACTCGACTAGCCTGCGGGATGCATCCTCTCGCACGAGTTTTTACTCGACTACCCTGCGGGAGGCATCCTCTCGCACGTGTTTTTACTCGACTAGCCTGCGGGATGCATCCTCTCGCACGAGTTTTTACTCGACTAGCCTGCGGGATGCATCCTCTCGCACGTGTTTTTACTCGACTAGCCTGCGGGATGCACCCTCTCGCACGTGTTTTTACTCGACTAGCCTGCGGGATGCATCCTCTCGCACGTGTTTTTGCTCGACTAGCCTGCGGGATGCATCCTCCCGCACGTGTTTTTGCTCGACTAGCCTGCGGGATGCATCCTCCCGCACGTGTATTTGCTCGACTAGCCTGCGGGATGCATCCTCTCGCACGTGTTTTTACTCGACTAGCCTGCGGGATGGATCCTCTCGCACGAGTTTTTACTCGACTAGCCTGCGGGATGCATCCTCTCGCACGTGTTTTTACTCGACTAGCCTGCGGGATGCATCCTCTCGCACGTGTTTTTACTCGACTAGCCTGCGGGATGCATCCTCTGGCACGTGTTTTTACTCGACTAGCCTGCGGGATGCATCCTCTCGCACGTGTTTTTACTCGACTAGCCTGCGGGATGCATCCTCTGGCACGTGTTTTTACTCGACTAGCCTGCGGGATGCATCCTCTCGCACGTGTTTTTACTCGACTAGCCTGCGGGATGCATCCTCTGGCACGTGTTTTTACTCGACTAGCCTGCGGGATGCATCCTCTCGCACGTGTTTTTACTCGACTAGCCTGAGGGATGCATTCTCTCTCACGTGTTTTTCCTCGACTAGCCTGCGGGATGCAGCCTCTCGCACGTGTTTTTACTCGACTAGCCTGCGGGATGCATCCTCTCTCACGTTTTTTTACCCGACTAGCCTGCGGGAAGCATCCTCCCGCACGTGTTTTTGCTCGACTAGCCTGCGGGATGCATCCTCTCGCACGTGTTTTTACTCGACTAGCCTGCGGGATGCATCCTCTAGCACGTGTTTTTACTCGACTAGCCTGCGGGATGCATCCTCTCGCACGTGTTTTTGCTCGACTAGCCTGCGGGATGCATCCTCTCGCACGTGTTTTTACTCGACTAGCCTGCGGGATGCATCCTCTAGCACGTGTTTTTACTCGACTAGCCTGCGGGATGCATCCTCTCGCACGTGTTTTTACTCGACTAGCCTGCGGGATGCACCCTCTCGCACGTGTTTTTACTCGACTACCCTGCGGGATGCATCCTCTCGCACGTGTTTTTACTCGACTAGCCTGCGGGATGCATCCTCTCGCACGAGTTTTTACTCGACTACCCTGCGGGAGGCATCCTCTCGCACGTGTTTTTACTCGACTAGCCTGCGGGATGCATCCTCTCGCACGAGTTTTTACTCGACTAGCCTGCGGGATGCATCCTCTCGCACGTGTTTTTACTCGACTAGCCTGCGGGATGCACCCTCTCGCACGTGTTTTTACTCGACTAGCCTGCGGGATGCATCCTCTCGCACGTGTTTTTGCTCGACTAGCCTGCGGGATGCATCCTCCCGCACGTGTTTTTGCTCGACTAGCCTGCGGGATGCATCCTCCCGCACGTGTATTTGCTCGACTAGCCTGCGGGATGCATCCTCTCGCACGTGTTTTTACTCGACTAGCCTGCGGGATGGATCCTCTCGCACGTGTTTTTACTCGACTAGCCTGCGGGATGCATCCTCTCGCACGTGTTTTTACTCGACTAGCCTGCGGGATGCATCCTCTCGCACGTGTTTTTACTCGACTAGCCTGCGGGATGCATCCTCTGGCACGTGTTTTTACTCGACTAGCCTGCGGGATGCATCCTCTCGCACGTGTTTTTACTCGACTAGCCTGCGGGATGCATCCTCTGGCACGTGTTTTTACTCGACTAGCCTGCGGGATGCATCCTCTCGCACGTGTTTTTACTCGACTAGCCTGCGGGATGCATCCTCTGGCACGTGTTTTTACTCGACTAGCCTGCGGGATGCATCCTCTCGCACGTGTTTTTACTCGACTAGCCTGAGGGATGCATTCTCTCTCACGTGTTTTTCCTCGACTAGCCTGCGGGATGCAGCCTCTCGCACGTGTTTTTACTCGACTAGCCTGCGGGATGCATCCTCTCTCACGTTTTTTTACCCGACTAGCCTGCGGGAAGCATCCTCCCGCACGTGTTTTTGCTCGACTAGCCTGCGGGATGCATCCTCTCGCACGTGTTTTTGCTCGACTAACCTGCGGGATGCATCCTCTCGCACGTGTTTTTGCGCGACTAGCCTGCGGGATGCATCCTCTCGCACGTGTTTTTACTCGACTAGCCTGCGGGATGCATCCTCTCGCACGTGTTTTTACTCGACTAGCCTGCGGGATGCATCCTCTCGCACGTGTTTTTACTCGACTAGCCTGCGGGATGCATCCTCTCGCACGTGTTTTTTCTCGACTAGCCTGCGGGATGCATCCTCTCGCGCGTGTTTTTGCTCGACTAGCCTGCGGGATGCATCCTCTCGCGCGTGTTTTTGCTCGACTAGCCTGCGGGATGCATCCTCTCGCGCGTGTTTTTGCTCGACTAGCCTGCGGGATGCATCCTCTCGCGCGTGTTTTTGCTCGACTAGCCTGCGGGATGCATCCTCTCGCGCGTGTTTTTGCTCGAATAGCCTGCGTGATGCATCCTCTCGCGCGTGTTTTTGCTCGACTAGCCTGCGTGATGCATCCTCTCGCACGTGTTTTTACTCCACTAGCCTGCGGGATGCATCCTCTCGCACGTGTTTTTACTCGACTAGCCTGCGGGATGCATCCTCTCGCACGTGTTTTTACTCGACTAGCCTGCGGGATGCACCCTCTCGCACGTGTTTTTACTCGACTAGCCTGCGGGATGCATCCTCTCGCACGTGTTTTTGCTCGACTAGCCTGCGGGATGCATCCTCCCGCACGTGTTTTTGCTCGACTAGCCTGCGGGATGCATCTCTCGCACGTGTTTTTACTCGACTAGCCTGCGGGATGCATCCTCTCGCACGAGTTTTTACTCGACTAGCCTGCGGGATGCATCCTCTCGCACGTGTTTTTACTCGACTAGCCTGCGGGATGCACCCTCTCGCACGTGTTTTTACTCGACTAGCCTGCGGGATGCATCCTCTCGCACGTGTTTTTGCTCGACTAGCCTGCGGGATGCATCCTCCCGCACGTGTTTTTACTCGACTAGCCTGAGGGATGCATTCTCTCTCACGTGATTTTCCTCGACTAGCCTGCGGGATGCATCCTCTCGCACGTGTTTTTACTCGACTAGCCTGCGGGATGCATCCTCTCTCACGTGTTTTTACTCGACTAGCCTGCGGGATGCATCCTCTCGCACGAGTTTTTACTCGACTAGCCTGCGGGATGCATCCTCTCGCACGTGTTTTTACTCGACTAGCCTGCGGGATGCACCCTCTCGCACGTGTTTTTACTCGACTAGCCTGCGGGATGCATCCTCTCGCACGTGTTTTTGCTCGACTAGCCTGCGGGATGCATCCTCCCGCACGTGTTTTTACTCGACTAGCCTGAGGGATGCATTCTCTCTCACGTGATTTTCCTCGACTAGCCTGCGGGATGCATCCTCTCTCACGTTTTTTTACCCGACTAGCCTGCGGGAAGCATCCTCCCGCACGTGTTTTTGCTCGACTAGCCTGCGGGATGCATCCTCTCGCACGTGTTTTTACTCGACTAGCCTGCGGGATGCATCCTCTAGCACGTGTTTTTACTCGACTAGCCTGCGGGATGCATCCTCTCGCACGTGTTTTTGCTCGACTAGCCTGCGGGATGCATCCTCTCGCACGTGTTTTTACTCGACTAGCCTGCGGGATGCATCCTCTAGCACGTGTTTTTACTCGACTAGCCTGCGGGATGCATCCTCTCGCACGTGTTTTTACTCGACTAGCCTGCGGGATGCACCCTCTCGCACGTGTTTTTACTCGACTACCCTGCGGGATGCATCCTCTCGCACGTGTTTTTACTCGACTAGCCTGCGGGATGCATCCTCTCGCACGAGTTTTTACTCGACTACCCTGCGGGAGGCATCCTCTCGCACGTGTTTTTACTCGACTAGCCTGCGGGATGCATCCTCTCGCACGAGTTTTTTACTCGACTAGCCTGCGGGATGCATCCTCTCGCACGTGTTTTTACTCGACTAGCCTGCGGGATGCACCCTCTCGCACGTGTTTTTACTCGACTAGCCTGCGGGATGCATCCTCTCGCACGTGTTTTTGCTCGACTAGCCTGCGGGATGCATCCTCCCGCACGTGTTTTTGCTCGACTAGCCTGCGGGATGCATCCTCCCGCACGTGTATTTGCTCGACTAGCCTGCGGGATGCATCCTCTCGCACGTGTTTTTTTTACTCGACTAGCCTGCGGGATGGATCCTCTCGCACGTGTTTTTACTCGACTAGCCTGCGGGATGCATCCTCTCGCACGTGTTTTTACTCGACTAGCCTGCGGGATGCATCCTCTCGCACGTGTTTTTACTCGACTAGCCTGCGGGATGCATCCTCTGGCACGTGTTTTTACTCGACTAGCCTGCGGGATGCATCCTCTCGCACGTGTTTTTACTCGACTAGCCTGCGGGATGCATCCTCTGGCACGTGTTTTTACTCGACTAGCCTGCGGGATGCATCCTCTCGCACGTGTTTTTACTCGACTAGCCTGCGGGATGCATCCTCTGGCACGTGTTTTTACTCGACTAGCCTGCGGGATGCATCCTCTCGCACGTGTTTTTACTCGACTAGCCTGAGGGATGCATTCTCTCTCACGTGTTTTTCCTCGACTAGCCTGCGGGATGCAGCCTCTCGCACGTGTTTTTACTCGACTAGCCTGCGGGATGCATCCTCTCTCACGTTTTTTTACCCGACTAGCCTGCGGGAAGCATCCTCCCGCACGTGTTTTTGCTCGACTAGCCTGCGGGATGCATCCTCTCGCACGTGTTTTTGCTCGACTAACCTGCGGGATGCATCCTCTCGCACGTGTTTTTGCGCGACTAGCCTGCGGGATGCATCCTCTCGCACGTGTTTTTACTCGACTAGCCTGCGGGATGCATCCTCTCGCACGTGTTTTTACTCGACTAGCCTGCGGGATGCATCCTCTCGCACGTGTTTTTACTCGACTAGCCTGCGGGATGCATCCTCTCGCACGTGTTTTTTCTCGACTAGCCTGCGGGATGCATCCTCTCGCGCGTGTTTTTGCTCGACTAGCCTGCGGGATGCATCCTCTCGCGCGTGTTTTTGCTCGACTAGCCTGCGGGATGCATCCTCTCGCGCGTGTTTTTGCTCGACTAGCCTGCGGGATGCATCCTCTCGCGCGTGTTTTTGCTCGACTAGCCTGCGGGATGCATCCTCTCGCGCGTGTTTTTGCTCGAATAGCCTGCGTGATGCATCCTCTCGCGCGTGTTTTTGCTCGACTAGCCTGCGTGATGCATCCTCTCGCACGTGTTTTTACTCCACTAGCCTGCGGGATGCATCCTCTCGCACGTGTTTTTACTCGACTAGCCTGCGGGATGCATCCTCTCGCACGTGTTTTTACTCGACTAGCCTGCGGGATGCACCCTCTCGCACGTGTTTTTACTCGACTAGCCTGCGGGATGCATCCTCTCGCACGTGTTTTTGCTCGACTAGCCTGCGGGATGCATCCTCCCGCACGTGTTTTTGCTCGACTAGCCTGCGGGATGCATCCTCTCGCACGTGTTTTTACTCGACTAGCCTGCGGGATGCATCCTCTCGCACGAGTTTTTACTCGACTAGCCTGCGGGATGCATCCTCTCGCACGTGTTTTTACTCGACTAGCCTGCGGGATGCACCCTCTCGCACGTGTTTTTACTCGACTAGCCTGCGGGATGCATCCTCTCGCACGTGTTTTTGCTCGACTAGCCTGCGGGATGCATCCTCCCGCACGTGTTTTTACTCGACTAGCCTGAGGGATGCATTCTCTCTCACGTGATTTTCCTCGACTAGCCTGCGGGATGCATCCTCTCGCACGTGTTTTTACTCGACTAGCCTGCGGGATGCATCCTCTCTCACGTGTTTTTACTCGACTAGCCTGCGGGATGCATCCTCTCGCACGAGTTTTTACTCGACTAGCCTGCGGGATGCATCCTCTCGCACGTGTTTTTACTCGACTAGCCTGCGGGATGCACCCTCTCGCACGTGTTTTTACTCGACTAGCCTGCGGGATGCATCCTCTCGCACGTGTTTTTGCTCGACTAGCCTGCGGGATGCATCCTCCCGCACGTGTTTTTACTCGACTAGCCTGAGGGATGCATTCTCTCTCACGTGATTTTCCTCGACTAGCCTGCGGGATGCATCCTCTCGCACGTGTTTTTACTCGACTAGCCTGCGGGATGCATCCTCTCTCACGTTTTTTTACCCGACTAGCCTGCGGGAAGCATCCTCCCGCACGTGTTTTTGCTCGACTAGCCTGCGGGATGCATCCTCTCGCACGTGTTCTTGCTCGACTAGCCTGCGGGATGCATCCTCTCGCACGTGTTTTTGCTCGACTAGCCTGCGGGATGCATCCTCTCGCACGTGTTTTTACTCGACTAGCCTGCGGGATGCATCCTCTCGCACGTGTTTTTACTCGACTAGCCTGCGGGATGCATCCTCTCGCACGTGTTTTTACTCGACTAGCCTGCGGGATGCATCCTCTCGCACGTGTTTTTTCTCGACTAGCCTGCGGGATGCATCCTCTCGCGCGTGTTTTTGCTCGACTAGCCTGCGGGATGCATCCTCTCGCGCGTGTTTTTGCCCGACTAGCCTGCGGGATGCATCCTCTCGCGCGTGTTTTTGCTCGACTAGCCTGCGGGATGCATCCTCTCGCGCGTGTTTTTGCTCGACTAGCCTGCGGGATGCATCCTCTCGCGCGTGTTTTTGCTCGACTAGCCTGCGTGATGCATCCTCTCGCGCGTGTTTTTGCTCGACTAGCATGCGGGATGCATCCTCTCGCGCGTGTTTTTGCTCGACTAGCCTGCGTGATGCATCCTCTCGCGCGTGTTTTTGCTCGACTAGCCTGCGGGATGCATCCTCTCGCGCGTGTTTTTGCTCGACTAGCCTGCGGGATGCATCCTCTCGCGCGTGTTTTTGCTCGACTAGCCTGCGGGATGCATCCTCTCGCGCGTGTTTTTACTCGACTAGCCTGCGGGATGCATCCTCTCGCACGTTTTTTTACTCGACTAGCCTGCGGGATGCATCCTCTGGCACGTGTTTTTACTCGACTAGCCTGCGGGATGCATCCTCTCGCACGTGTTTTTACTCGACTAGCCTGCGGGATGCACACTCTCGCACGTGTTTTTACTCGACTACCCTGCGGGATGCATCCTCTCGCACGTGTTTTTACTCGACTAGCCTGCGGGATGCATCCTCTCGCACGAGATTTTACTCGACTAGCCTGCGGGATGCATCCTCTCGCGCGTGTTTTTGCTCGACTAGCCTGCGTGATGCATCCTCTCGCGCGTGTTTTTGCTCGACTAGCATGCGGGATGCATCCTCTCGCGCGTGTTTTTGCTCGACTAGCCTGCGTGATGCATCCTCTCGCACGTGTTTTTACTCGACTAGCCTGCGGGATGCATCCTCTGGCACGTGTTTTTACTCGACTAGCCTGCGGGATGCATCCTCTCGCACGTGTTTTTACTCGACTACCCTGCGGGATGCATCCTCTCGCACGTGTTTTTACTCGACTAGCCTGCGGGATGCATCCTCTCGCACGAGTTTTTACTCGACTAGCCTGCGGGATGCATCCTCTCGCACGTGTTTTTACTCGACTAGCCTGCGGGATGCACCCTCTCGCACGTGTTTTTACTCGACTAGCCTGCGGGATGCATCCTCTCGCACGTGTTTTTGCTCGACTAGCCTGCGGGATGCATCCTCCCGCACGTGTTTTTGCTCGACTAGCCTGCGGGATGCATCCTCCCGCACGTGTATTTGCTCGACTAGCCTGCGGGATGCATCCTCTCGCACGTGTTTTTACTCGACTAGCCTGCGGGATGGATCCTCTCGCACGTGTTTTTACTCGACTAGCCTGCGGGATGCATCCTCTCGCACGTGTTTTTACTCGACTAGCCTGCGGGATGCATCCTCTCGCACGTGTTTTTACTCGACTAGCCTGCGGGATGCATCCTCTGGCACGTGTTTTTACTCGACTAGCCTGCGGGATGCATCCTCTCGCACGTTTTTTTACTCGACTAGCCTGCGGGATGCATCCTCTGGCACGTGTTTTTACTCGACTAGCCTGCGGAATGCATCCTCTCGCACGTGTTTTTACTCGACTAGCCTGCGGGATGCATCCTCTGGCACGTGTTTTTACTCGACTAGCCTGCGGGATGCATCCTCTGGCACGTGTTTTTACTCGACTAGCCTGCGGGATGCATCCTCTCGCACGTGTTTTTACTCGGCTAGCCTGAGGGATGCATTCTCTCTCACGTGTTTTTCCTCGACTAGCCTGCGGGATGCATCCTCTTGCACGTGTTTTTACTCGACTAGCCTGCGGGATGCATCCTCTCTCACGTTTTTTTACCCGACTAGCCTGCGGGAAGCATCCTCCCGCACGTGTTTTTGCTCGACTAGCCTGCGGGATGCATCCTCTCGCACGTGTTTTTGCTCGACTAGCCTGCGGGATGCATCCTCTCGCACGTGTTTTTGCTCGACTAGCCTGCGGGATGCATCCTCTCGCACGTGTTTTTACTCGACTAGCCTGCGGGATGCATCCTCTCGCACGTGTTTTTACTCGACTAGCCTGCGGGATGCATCCTCTGGCACGTGTTTTTACTCGACTAGCCTGCGGGATGCATCCTCTCGCACGTGTTTTTTCTCGACTAGCCTGCGGGATGCATCCTCTCGCGCGTGTTTTTGCTCGACTAGCCTGCGGGATGCATCCTCTCGCACGTGTTTTTACTCGACTAGCCTGCGGGATGCACACTCTCGCACGTGTTTTTACTCGACTACCCTGCGGGATGCATCCTCTCGCACGTGTTTTTACTCGACTAGCCTGCGGGATGCATCCTCTCGCACGAGATTTTACTCGACTAGCCTGCGGGATGCATCCTCTCGCGCGTGTTTTTGCTCGACTAGCCTGCGTGATGCATCCTCTCGCGCGTGTTTTTGCTCGACTAGCATGCGGGATGCATCCTCTCGCGCGTGTTTTTGCTCGACTAGCCTGCGTGATGCATCCTCTCGCACGTGTTTTTACTCGACTAGCCTGCGGGATGCATCCTCTGGCACGTGTTTTTACTCGACTAGCCTGCGGGATGCATCCTCTCGCACGTGTTTTTACTCGACTACCCTGCGGGATGCATCCTCTCGCACGTGTTTTTACTCGACTAGCCTGCGGGATGCATCCTCTCGCACGAGTTTTTACTCGACTAGCCTGCGGGATGCATCCTCTCGCACGTGTTTTTACTCGACTAGCCTGCGGGATGCACCCTCTCGCACGTGTTTTTACTCGACTAGCCTGCGGGATGCATCCTCTCGCACGTGTTTTTGCTCGACTAGCCTGCGGGATGCATCCTCCCGCACGTGTTTTTGCTCGACTAGCCTGCGGGATGCATCCTCCCGCACGTGTATTTGCTCGACTAGCCTGCGGGATGCATCCTCTCGCACGTGTTTTTACTCGACTAGCCTGCGGGATGGATCCTCTCGCACGTGTTTTTACTCGACTAGCCTGCGGGATGCATCCTCTCGCACGTGTTTTTACTCGACTAGCCTGCGGGATGCATCCTCTCGCACGTGTTTTTACTCGACTAGCCTGCGGGATGCATCCTCTGGCACGTGTTTTTACTCGACTAGCCTGCGGGATGCATCCTCTCGCACGTGTTTTTACTCGACTAGCCTGCGGGATGCATCCTCTGGCACGTGTTTTTACTCGACTAGCCTGCGGGATGCATCCTCTGGCACGTGTTTTTACTCGACTAGCCTGCGGGATGCATCCTCTCGCACGTGTTTTTACTCGACTAGCCTGAGGGATGCATTCTCTCTCACGTGTTTTTCCTCGACTAGCCTGCGGGATGCATCCTCTCGCACGTGTTTTTGCTCGACTAGCCTGCGGGATGCATCCTCTCGCACGTGTTTTTGCTCGACTAGCCTGCGGGATGCATCCTCTCGCACGTGTTTTTGCTCGACTAGCCTGCGGGATGCATCCTCTCGCGCGTGTTTTTGCTCGACTAGCCTGCGGGATGCATCCTCTCGCGCGTGTTTTTACTCGACTAGCCTGCGGGATGCATCCTCTCGCACGTTTTTTTACTCGACTAGCCTGCGGGATGCATCCTCTGGCACGTGTTTTTACTCGACTAGCCTGCGGGATGCATCCTCTCGCACGTGTTTTTACTCGACTAGCCTGCGGGATGCATCCTCTGGCACGTGTTTTTACTCGACTAGCCTGCGGGATGCATCCTCTGGCACGTGTTTTTACTCGACTAGCCTGCGGGATGCATCCTCTCGCACGTGTTTTTACTCGGCTAGCCTGAGGGATGCATTCTCTCTCACGTGTTTTTCCTCGACTAGCCTGCGGGATGCATCCTCTTGCACGTGTTTTTACTCGACTAGCCTGCGGGATGCATCCTCTCTCACGTTTTTTTACCCGACTAGCCTGCGGGAAGCATCCTCCCGCACGTGTTTTTGCTCGACTAGCCTGCGGGATGCATCCTCTCGCACGTGTTTTTGCTCGACTAGCCTGCGGGATGCATCCTCTCGCACGTGTTTTTGCTCGACTAGCCTGCGGGATGCATCCTCTCGCACGTGTTTTTACTCGACTAGCCTGCGGGATGCATCCTCTCGCACGTGTTTTTACTCGACTAGCCTGCGGGATGCATCCTCTGGCACGTGTTTTTACTCGACTAGCCTGCGGGATGCATCCTCTCGCACGTGTTTTTTCTCGACTAGCCTGCGGGATGCATCCTCTCGCGCGTGTTTTTGCTCGACTAGCCTGCGGGATGCATCCTCTCGCGCGTGTTTTTGCTCGACTAGCCTGCGGGATGCATCCTCTCGCGCGTGTTTTTGCTAGACTAGCCTGCGGGATGCATCCTCTCGCGCGTGTTTTTGCTCGACTAGCCTGCGGGATGCATCCTCTCGCGCGTGTTTTTGCTCGACTAGCCTGCGTGATGCATCCTCTCGCGCGTGTTTTTGCTCGACTAGCATGCGGGATGCATCCTCTCGCGCGTGTTTTTGCTCGACTAGCCTGCGTGATGCATCCTCTCGCGCGTGTTTTTGCTCGACTAGCCTGCGGGATGCATCCTCTGGCGCGTGTTTTTGCTCGACTAGCCTGCGGGATGCATCCTCTCGCGCGTGTTTTTGCTCGACTAGCCTGCGGGATGCATCCTCTCGCGCGTGTTTTTGCTCGACTAGCCTGCGGGATGCATCCTCTCGCGCGTGTTTTTGCTCGACTAGCCTGCGGGATGCATCCTCTCGCACGTGTTTTTACTCGACTAGCCTGAGGGATGCATCCTCTCGCACGTGTTTTTACTCGACTAGCCTGCGGGATGCATCCTCTCGCACGTGTTTTTACTCGACTAGCCTGCGGGATGCATCCTCTGGCACGTGTTTTTACTCGACTAGCCTGCGGGATGCATCCTCTGGTACGTGTTTTTACTCGACTAGCCTGCGGGATGCATCCTCTCGCACGTGTTTTTACTCGGCTAGCCTGAGGGATGCATTCTCTCTCACGTGTTTTTACTCGACTAGCCTGCGGGATGCATCCTCTGGCACGTGTTTTTACTCGACTAGCCTGCGGGATGCAGCCTCTGGCACGTGTTTTTACTCGACTAGCCTGCGGGATGCATCCTCTCGCACGTGTTTTTACTCGACTAGCCTGAGGGATGCATTCTCTCTCACGTGTTTTTCCTCGACTAGCCTGCGGGATGCATCCTCTCGCACGTGTTTTTACTCGACTAGCCTGCGGGATGCATCCTCTCTCACGTTTTTTTACCCGACTAGCCTGCGGGAAGCATCCTCCCGCACGTGTTTTTGCTCGACTAGCCTGCGGGATGCATCCTCTCGCACGTGTTTTTGCTCGACTAGCCTGCGGGATGCATCCTCTCGCACGTGTTTTTGCTCGACTAGCCTGCGGGATGCATCCTCTCGCCCGTGTTTTTGCTCGACTAGCCTGCGGGATGCATCCTCTCGCGCGTGTTTTTGCTCGACTAGCCTGCGTGATGCATCCTCTCGCGCGTGTTTTTGCTCGACTAGCCTGCGGGATGCATCCTCTCACGCGTGTTTTTGTTCGACTAGCCTGCGGGATGCATCCTCTCGCGCGTGTTTTTGCTCGACTAGCCTGCGGGATGCATCCTCTCGCGCGTGTTTTTACTCGACTAGCCTGCGGGATGCATCCTCTCGCACGTTTTTTTACTCGACTAGCCTGCGGGATGCATCCTCTGGCACGTGTTTTTACTCGACTAGCCTGCGGGATGCATCCTTTCGCACGTGTTTTTACTCGACTAGCCTGCGGGATGCATCCTCTCGCACGTGTTTTTACTCGACTAGCCTGCGGGATGCATCCTCTCGCACGTGTTTTTTCTCGACTAGCCTGCGGGATGCATCCTCTCGCGCGTGTTTTTGCTCGACTAGCCTGCGGGATGCATCCTCTCGCGCGTGTTTTTGCTCGACTAGCCTGCGGGATGCATCCTCTCGCGCGTGTTTTTGCTCGACTAGCCTGCGGGATGCATCCTCTCGCGCGTGTTTTTACTCGACTAGCCTGCGGGATGCATCCTCTCGCACGTTTTTTTACTCGACTAGCCTGCGGGATGCATCCTCTGGCACGTCTTTTTACTCGACTAGCCTGCGGGATGCATCCTCTCGCACGTGTTTTTACTCGACTAGCCTGCGGGATGCATCCTCTGGCACGTGTTTTTACTCGACTAGCCTGCGGGATACATCCTCTGGCACGTGTTTTTACTCGACTAGCCTGCGGGATGCATCCTCTCGCACGTGTTTTTACTCGGCTAGCCTGAGGGATGCATTCTCTCTCACGTGTTTTTCCTCGACTAGCCTGCGGGATGCATCCTCTCGCACGTGTTTTTACTCGACTAGCCTGCGGGATGCATCCTCTCTCACGTTTTTTTACCCGACTAGCCTGCGGGAAGCATCCTCCCGCACGTGTTTTTGCTCGACTAGCCTGCGGGATGCATCCTCTCGTACGTGTTTTTGCTCGACTAGCCTGCGGGATGCATCCTCTCGCACGTGTTTTTGGTCGACTAGCCTGCGGGATGCATCCTCTCGCACGTGTTTTTACTCGACTAGCCTGCGGGATGCATCCTCTCGCACGTGTTTTTACTCGACTAGCCTGCGGGATGCATCCTCTCGCACGTGTTTTTACTCGACTAGCCTGCGGGATGCATCCTCTCGCACGTGTTTTTTCTCGACTAGCCTGCGGGATGCATCCTCTCGCGCGTGTTTTTGCTCGACTAGCCTGCGGGATGCATCCTCTCGCGCGTGTTTTTGCTCGACTAGCCTGCGGGATGCATCCTCTCGCGCGTGTTTTTGCTAGACTAGCCTGCGGGATGCATCCTCTCGCGCGTGTTTTTGCTCGACTAGCCTGCGGGATGCATCCTCTCGCGCGTGTTTTTGCTCGACTAGCCTGCGTGATGCATCCTCTCGCGCGTGTTTTTGCTCGACTAGCATGCGGGATGCATCCTCTCGCGCGTGTTTTTGCTCGACTAGCCTGCGTGATGCATCCTCTCGCGCGTGTTTTTGCTCGACTAGCCTGCGGGATGCATCCTCTGGCGCGTGTTTTTGCTCGACTAGCCTGCGGGATGCATCCTCTCGCGCGTGTTTTTGCTCGACTAGCCTGCGGGATGCATCCTCTCGCGCGTGTTTTTGCTCGACTAGCCTGCGAGATGCATCCTCTCGCGCGTGTTTTTACTCGACTAGCCTGCGGGATGCATCCTCTCGCACGTGTTTTTACTCGACTAGCCTGCGGGATGCATCCTCTCGCACGTGTTTTTACTCGGCTAGCCTGAGGGATGCATTCTCTCTCACGTGTTTTTACTCGACTAGCCTGCGGGATGCATCCTCTCGCACGTTTTTTTACTCGACTAGCCTGCGGGATGCATCCTCTGGCACGTGTTTTTACTCGACTAGCCTGCGGGATGCATCCTTTCGCACGTGTTTTTACTCGACTAGCCTGCGGGATGCATCCTCTGGCACGTGTTTTTACTCGACTAGCCTGCGGGATGCATCCTCTGGCACGTGTTTTTACTCGACTAGCCTGCGGGTTGCATCCTCTCGCACGTGTTTTTACTCGGCTAGCCTGAGGGATGCATTCTCTCTCACGTGTTTTTCCTCGACTAGCCTGCGGGATGCATCCTCTCGCACGTGTTTTTACTCGACTAGCCTGCGGGATGCATCCTCTCTCACGTTTTTTTACCCGACTAGCCTGCGGGAAGCATCCTCCCGCACGTGTTTTTGCTCGACTAGCCTGCGGGATGCATCCTCTCGCACGTGTTTTTGCTCGACTAGCCTGCGGGATGCATCCTCTCGCACGTGTTTTTGCTCGACTAGCCTGCGGGATGCATCCTCTCGCACGTGTTTTTACTCGACTAGCCTGCGGGATGCATCCTCTCGCACGTGTTTTTACTCGACTAGCCTGCGGGATGCATCCTCTCGCACGTGTTTTTACTCGACATGCTTGCGGGATGCATCCTCTCGCACGTGTTTTTTCTCGACTAGCCTGCGGGATGCATCCTCTCGCGCGTGTTTTTGCTCGACTAGCCTGCGGGATGCATCCTCTCGCGCGTGTTTTTGCTCGACTAGCCTGCGGGATGCATCCTCTCGCGCGTGTTTTTGCTCGACTAGCCTGCGTGATGCATCCTCTCGCGCGTGTTTTTGCTCGACTAGCATGCGGGATGCATCCTCTCGCGTGTTTTTGCTCGACTAGCCTGCGTGATGCATCCTCTCGCGCGTGTTTTTGCTCGACTAGCCTGCGGGATGCATCCTCTGGCGCGTGTTTTTGCACGACTAGCCTGCGGGATGCATCCTCTCGCGCGTGTTTTTGCTCGACTAGCCTGCGGGATGCATCCTCTCGCGCGTGTTTTTGCTCGACCAGCCTGCGGGATGCATCCTCTCGCGCGTGTTTTTGCTCGACTAGCCTGCGGGATGCATCCTCTCGCACGTGTTTTTACTCGACTAGCCTGAGGGATGCATCCTCTCGCACGTGTTTTTACTCGACTAGCCTGCGGGATGCATCCTCTGGCACGTGTTTTTAC
Source organism: Lasioglossum baleicum (assembly GCF_051020765.1). Classification (NCBI taxonomy): domain Eukaryota; kingdom Metazoa; phylum Arthropoda; class Insecta; order Hymenoptera; family Halictidae; genus Lasioglossum; species Lasioglossum baleicum. The sequence continues at coordinate 124,149 of NW_027469429.1, read as the reverse complement.
TCGACTAGCCTGCGGGATGCATCCTCTCGCACGTGTTTTTACTCGACTAGCCTGCGGGATGCATCCTCTGGCACGTGTTTTTACTCGACTAGCCTGCGGGATGCATCCTCTGGTACGTGTTTTTACTCGACTAGCCTGCGGGATGCATCCTCTCGCACGTGTTTTTACTCGGCTAGCCTGAGGGATGCATTCTCTCTCACGTGTTTTTACTCGACTAGCCTGCGGGATGCATCCTCTCGCACGTGTTTTTACTCGACTAGCCTGCGGGATGCATCCTCTGGCACGTGTTTTTACTCGACTAGCCTGCGGGATGCAGCCTCTGGCACGTGTTTTTACTCGACTAGCCTGCGGGATGCATCCTCTCGCACGTGTTTTTACTCGACTAGCCTGAGGGATGCATTCTCTCTCACGTGTTATCCTCGACTAGCCTGCGGGATGCATCCTCTCGCACGTGTTTTTACTCGACTAGCCTGCGGGATGCATCCTCTCTCACGTTTTTTTACCCGACTAGCCTGCGGGAAGCATCCTCCCGCACGTGTTTTTGCTCGACTAGCCTGCGGGATGCATCCTCTCGCACGTGTTTTTGCTCGACTAGCCTGCGGGATGCATCCTCTCGCACGTGTTTTTGCTCGACTAGCCTGCGGGATGCATCCTCTCGCGCGTGTTTTTGCTCGACTAGCCTGCGGGATGCATCCTCTCGCGCGTGTTTTTGCTCGACTAGCCTGCGGGATGCATCCTCTCGCGCGTGTTTTTGCTAGACTAGCCTGCGGGATGCATCCTCTCGCGCGTGTTTTTGCTCGACTAGCCTGCGGGATGCATCCTCTCGCGCGTGTTTTTGCTCGACTAGCCTGCGGGATGCATCCTCTCGCGCGTGTTTTTACTCGACTAGCCTGCGGGATGCATCCTCTCGCGCGTGTTTTTGCTCGACTAGCCTGCGGGATGCATCCTCTCGCGCGTGTTTTTGCTCGACTAGCCTGCGTGATGCATCCTCTCGCGCGTGTTTTTGCTCGACTAGCATGCGGGATGCATCCTCTCGCGCGTGTTTTTGCTCGACTAGCCTGCGTGATGCATCCTCTCGCGCGTGTTTTTGCTCGACTAGCCTGCGGGATGCATCCTCTCGCGCGTGTTTTTGCTCGACTAGCCTGCGGGATGCATCCTCTCGCGCGTGTTTTTGCTCGACTAGCCTGCGGGATGCATCCTCTCCCGCGTCTTTTTACTCGACTAGCCTGCGGGATGCATCCTCTCGCACGTTTTTTTACTCGACTAGCCTGCGGGATGCATCCTCTGGCACGTGTTTTTACTCGACTAGCCTGCGGGATGCATCCTTTCGCACGTGTTTTTACTCGACTAGCCTGCGGGATGCATCCTCTGGCACGTGTTTTTACTCGACTAGCCTGCGGGATGCATCCTCTGGCACGTGTTTTTACTCGACTAGCCTGCGGGATGCATCCTCTCGCACGTGTTTTTACTCGGCTAGCCTGAGGGATGCATTCTCTCTCACGTGTTTTTCCTCGACTAGCCTGCGGGATGCATCCTCTCGCACGTGTTTTTACTCGACAAGCCTGCGGGATGCATCCTCTCTCACGTTTTTTTACCCGACTAGCCTGCGGGAAGCATCCTCCCGCACGTGTTTTTGCTCGACTAGCCAGCGGGATGCATCCTCTCGCACGTGTTTTTGCTCGACTAGCCTGCGGGATGCATCCTCTCGCACGTGTTTTTACTCGACTAGCCTGCGGGATGCATCCTCTCGCGCGTGTTTTTACTCGACTAGCCTGCGGGATGCATCCTCTCGCACGTTTTTTTACTCGACTAGCCTGCGGGATGCATCCTCTGGCACGTCTTTTTACTCGACTAGCCTGCGGGATGCATCCTCTCGCACGTGTTTTTACTCGACTAGCCTGCGGGATGCATCCTCTGGCACGTGTTTTTACTCGACTAGCCTGCGGGATACATCCTCTGGCACGTGTTTTTACTCGACTAGCCTGCGGGATGCATCCTCTCGCACGTGTTTTTACTCGGCTAGCCTGAGGGATGCATTCTCTCTCACGTGTTTTTCCTCGACTAGCCTGCGGGATGCATCCTCTCGCACGTGTTTTTACTCGACTAGCCTGCGGGATGCATCCTCTCTCACGTTTTTTTACCCGACTAGCCTGCGGGAAGCATCCTCCCGCACGTGTTTTTGCTCGACTAGCCTGCGGGATGCATCCTCTCGTACGTGTTTTTGCTCGACTAGCCTGCGGGATGCATCCTCTCGCACGTGTTTTTGGTCGACTAGCCTGCGGGATGCATCCTCTCGCACGTGTTTTTACTCGACTAGCCTGCGGGATGCATCCTCTCGCACGTGTTTTTACTCGACTAGCCTGCGGGATGCATCCTCTCGCACGTGTTTTTACTCGACTAGCCTGCGGGATGCATCCTCTCGCACGTGTTTTTTCTCGACTAGCCTGCGGGATGCATCCTCTCGCGCGTGTTTTTGCTCGACTAGCCTGCGGGATGCATCCTCTCGCGCGTGTTTTTGCTCGACTAGCCTGCGGGATGCATCCTCTCGCGCGTGTTTTTGCTAGACTAGCCTGCGGGATGCATCCTCTCGCGCGTGTTTTTGCTCGACTAGCCTGCGGGATGCATCCTCTCGCGCGTGTTTTTGCTCGACTAGCCTGCGTGATGCATCCTCTCGCGCGTGTTTTTGCTCGACTAGCATGCGGGATGCATCCTCTCGCGCGTGTTTTTGCTCGACTAGCCTGCGTGATGCATCCTCTCGCGCGTGTTTTTGCTCGACTAGCCTGCGGGATGCATCCTCTGGCACGTGTTTTTGCTCGACTAGCCTGCGGGATGCATCCTCTCGCGCGTGTTTTTGCTCGACTAGCCTGCGGGATGCATCCTCTCGCGCGTGTTTTTGCTCGACTAGCCTGCGAGATGCATCCTCTCGCGCGTGTTTTTACTCGACTAGCCTGCGGGATGCATCCTCTCGCACGTGTTTTTACTCGACTAGCCTGCGGGATGCATCCTCTCGCACGTGTTTTTACTCGGCTAGCCTGAGGGATGCATTCTCTCTCACGTGTTTTTACTCGACTAGCCTGCGGGATGCATCCTCTCGCACGTTTTTTTACTCGACTAGCCTGCGGGATGCATCCTCTGGCACGTGTTTTTACTCGACTAGCCTGCGGGATGCATCCTTTCGCACGTGTTTTTACTCGACTAGCCTGCGGGATGCATCCTCTGGCACGTGTTTTTACTCGACTAGCCTGCGGGATGCATCCTCTGGCACGTGTTTTTACTCGACTAGCCTGCGGGTTGCATCCTCTCGCACGTGTTTTTACTCGGCTAGCCTGAGGGATGCATTCTCTCTCACGTGTTTTTCCTCGACTAGCCTGCGGGATGCATCCTCTCGCACGTGTTTTTACTCGACTAGCCTGCGGGATGCATCCTCTCTCACGTTTTTTTACCCGACTAGCCTGCGGGAAGCATCCTCCCGCACGTGTTTTTGCTCGACTAGCCTGCGGGATGCATCCTCTCGCACGTGTTTTTGCTCGACTAGCCTGCGGGATGCATCCTCTCGCACGTGTTTTTGCTCGACTAGCCTGCGGGATGCATCCTCTCGCACGTGTTTTTACTCGACTAGCCTGCGGGATGCATCCTCTCGCACGTGTTTTTACTCGACTAGCCTGCGGGATGCATCCTCTCGCACGTGTTTTTACTCGACATGCTTGCGGGATGCATCCTCTCGCACGTGTTTTTTCTCGACTAGCCTGCGGGATGCATCCTCTCGCGCGTGTTTTTGCTCGACTAGCCTGCGGGATGCATCCTCTCGCGCGTGTTTTTGCTCGACTAGCCTGCGGGATGCATCCTCTCGCGCGTGTTTTTGCTCGACTAGCCTGCGTGATGCATCCTCTCGCGCGTGTTTTTGCTCGACTAGCATGCGGGATGCATCCTCTCGCGTGTTTTTGCTCGACTAGCCTGCGTGATGCATCCTCTCGCGCGTGTTTTTGCTCGACTAGCCTGCGGGATGCATCCTCTGGCGCGTGTTTTTGCACGACTAGCCTGCGGGATGCATCCTCTCGCGCGTGTTTTTGCTCGACTAGCCTGCGGGATGCATCCTCTCGCGCGTGTTTTTGCTCGACCAGCCTGCGGGATGCATCCTCTCGCGCGTGTTTTTGCTCGACTAGCCTGCGGGATGCATCCTCTCGCACGTGTTTTTACTCGACTAGCCTGAGGGATGCATCCTCTCGCACGTGTTTTTACTCGACTAGCCTGCGGGATGCATCCTCTGGCACGTGTTTTTACTCGACTAGCCTGCGGGATGCATCCTCTCGCACGTGTTTTTACTCGACTAGCCTGCGGGATGCATCCTCTGGCACGTGTTTTTACTCGACTAGCCTGCGGGATGCATCCTCTGGTACGTGTTTTTACTCGACTAGCCTGCGGGATGCATCCTCTCGCACGTGTTTTTACTCGGCTAGCCTGAGGGATGCATTCTCTCTCACGTGTTTTTACTCGACTAGCCTGCGGGATGCATCCTCTCGCACGTGTTTTTACTCGACTAGCCTGCGGGATGCATCCTCTGGCACGTGTTTTTACTCGACTAGCCTGCGGGATGCAGCCTCTGGCACGTGTTTTTACTCGACTAGCCTGCGGGATGCATCCTCTCGCACGTGTTTTTACTCGACTAGCCTGAGGGATGCATTCTCTCTCACGTGTTATCCTCGACTAGCCTGCGGGATGCATCCTCTCGCACGTGTTTTTACTCGACTAGCCTGCGGGATGCATCCTCTCTCACGTTTTTTTACCCGACTAGCCTGCGGGAAGCATCCTCCCGCACGTGTTTTTGCTCGACTAGCCTGCGGGATGCATCCTCTCGCACGTGTTTTTGCTCGACTAGCCTGCGGGATGCATCCTCTCGCACGTGTTTTTGCTCGACTAGCCTGCGGGATGCATCCTCTCGCGCGTGTTTTTGCTCGACTAGCCTGCGGGATGCATCCTCTCGCGCGTGTTTTTGCTCGACTAGCCTGCGGGATGCATCCTCTCGCGCGTGTTTTTGCTAGACTAGCCTGCGGGATGCATCCTCTCGCGCGTGTTTTTGCTCGACTAGCCTGCGGGATGCATCCTCTCGCGCGTGTTTTTGCTCGACTAGCCTGCGGGATGCATCCTCTCGCGCGTGTTTTTACTCGACTAGCCTGCGGGATGCATCCTCTCGCGCGTGTTTTTGCTCGACTAGCCTGCGGGATGCATCCTCTCGCGCGTGTTTTTGCTCGACTAGCCTGCGTGATGCATCCTCTCGCGCGTGTTTTTGCTCGACTAGCATGCGGGATGCATCCTCTCGCGCGTGTTTTTGCTCGACTAGCCTGCGTGATGCATCCTCTCGCGCGTGTTTTTGCTCGACTAGCCTGCGGGATGCATCCTCTCGCGCGTGTTTTTGCTCGACTAGCCTGCGGGATGCATCCTCTCGCGCGTGTTTTTGCTCGACTAGCCTGCGGGATGCATCCTCTCCCGCGTCTTTTTACTCGACTAGCCTGCGGGATGCATCCTCTCGCACGTTTTTTTACTCGACTAGCCTGCGGGATGCATCCTCTGGCACGTGTTTTTACTCGACTAGCCTGCGGGATGCATCCTTTCGCACGTGTTTTTACTCGACTAGCCTGCGGGATGCATCCTCTGGCACGTGTTTTTACTCGACTAGCCTGCGGGATGCATCCTCTGGCACGTGTTTTTACTCGACTAGCCTGCGGGATGCATCCTCTCGCACGTGTTTTTACTCGGCTAGCCTGAGGGATGCATTCTCTCTCACGTGTTTTTCCTCGACTAGCCTGCGGGATGCATCCTCTCGCACGTGTTTTTACTCGACAAGCCTGCGGGATGCATCCTCTCTCACGTTTTTTTACCCGACTAGCCTGCGGGAAGCATCCTCCCGCACGTGTTTTTGCTCGACTAGCCAGCGGGATGCATCCTCTCGCACGTGTTTTTGCTCGACTAGCCTGCGGGATGCATCCTCTCGCACGTGTTTTTACTCGACTAGCCTGCGGGATGCATCCTCTCGCACGTGTTTTTACTCGACTAGCCTGCGGGATGCATCCTCTCGCACGTGTTTTTTCTCGACTAGCCTGCGGGATGCATCCTCTCGCGCGTGTTTTTGCTCGACTAGCCTGCGGGATGCATCCTCTCGCGCGTGTTTTTGCTCGACTAGCCTGCGGGATGCATCCTCTCGCGCGTGTTTTTGCTAGACTAGCCTGCGGGATGCATCCTCTCGCGCGTGTTTTTGCTCGACTAGCCTGCGGGATGCATCCTCTCGCGCGTGTTTTTGCTCGACTAGCCTGCGTGATGCATCCTCTCGCGCGTGTTTTTGCTCGACTAGCATGCGGGATGCATCCTCTCGCGCGTGTTTTTGCTCGACTAGCCTGCGGGATGCATCCTCTCGCGCGTGTTTTTGCTCGACTAGCCTGCGGGATGCATCCTCTCGCACGTGTTTTTACTCGACTAGCCTGAGGGATGCATCCTCTCGCACGTGTTTTTACTCGACTAGCCTGCGGGATGCATCCTCTGGCACGTGTTTTTACTCGACTAGCCTGCGGGATGCATGCTCTCGCACGTGTTTTTCTCGACTAGCCTGCGGGATGCATCCTCTGGCACGTGTTTTTACTCGACTAGCCTGCGGGATGCATCCTCTGGTACGTGTTTTTACTCGACTAGCCTGCGGGATGCATCCTCTCGCACGTGTTTTTACTCGACTAGCCTGAGGGATGCATTCTCTCTCACGTGTTTTTACTCGACTAGCCTGCGGGATGCATCCTCTCGCACGTGTTTTTACTCGACTAGCCTGCGGGATGCATCATCTGGCACGTGTTTTTACTCGACTAGCCTGCGGGATGCAGCCTCTGGCACGTGTTTTAACTCGACTAGCCTGCGGGATGCATCCTCTCGCACGTGTTTTTACTCGACTAGCCTGAGGGATGCATTCTCTCTCACGTGTTGTTCCTCGACTAGCCTGCGGGATGCATCCTCTCGCACGTGTTTTTACTCGACTAGCCTGCGGGATGCATCCTCTCTCACGTTTTTTTACCCGACTAGCCTGCGGGAAGCATCCTCCCGCACGTGTTTTTGCTCGACTAGCCTGCGGGATGCATCCTCTCGCACGTGTTTTTGCTCGACTAGCCTGCGGGATGCATCCTCTCGCACGAGTTTTTACTCGACTAGCCTGCGGGATGCATCCTCTCGCACGTGTTTTTACTCGACTAGCCTGCGGGATGCACCCTCTCGCACGTGTTTTTACTCGACTAGCCTGCGGGATGCATCCTCTCGCACGTGTTTTTGCTCGACTAGCCTGCGGGATGCATCCTCCCGCACGTGTTTTTGCTCGACTAGCCTGCGGGATGCATCCTCCCGCACGTGTATTTGCTCGACTAGCCTGCGGGATGCATCCTCTCGCACGTGTTTTTACTCGACTAGCCTGCGGGATGCATCCTCTGGCACGTGTTTTTACTCGACTAGCCTGCGGGATGCATCCTCTCGCACGTGTTTTTACTCGACTAGCCTGCGGGATGCATCCTCTGGCACGTGTTTTTACTCGACTAGCCTGCGGGATGCATCCTCTGGCACGTGTTTTTACTCGACTAGCCTGCGGGATGCATCCTCTCGCACGTGTTTTTACTCGACTAGCCTGCGGGATGCATCCTCTGGCACGTGTTTTTACTCGACTAGCCTGCGGGATGCATCCTCTGGCACGTGTTTTTACTCGACTAGCCTGCGGGATGCATCCTCTCGCACGTGTTTTTACTCGACTAGCCTGAGGGATGCATTCTCTCTCACGTGTTTTTCCTCGACTAGCCTGCGGGATGCATCCTCTCGCACGTGTTTTTACTCGACTAGCCTGCGGGATGCATCCTCTCTCACGTTTTTTTACCCGACTAGCCTGCGGGATGCATCCTCTCGCACGTGTTTTTGCTCGACTAGCCTGCGGGATGCATCCTCTCGCACGTGTTTTTGCTCGACTAGCCTGCGGGATGCATCCTCTCGCACGTGTTTTTACTCGACTAGCCTGCGGGATGCATCCTCTCGCACGTGTTTTTACTCGACTAGCCTGCGGGATGCATCCTCTCGCACGTGTTTTTACTCGACTAGCCTGCTGGATGCATCCTCTCGCACGTGTTTTTTCTCGACTAGCCTGCGGGATGCATCCTCTCGCGCGTGTTTTTGCTCGACTAGCCTGCGGGATGCATCCTCTCGCGCGTGTTTTTGCTCGACTAGCCTGCGGGATGCATCCTCTCGCGCGTGTTTTTGCTCGACTAGCCTGCGGGATGCATCCTCTCGCGCGTGTTTTTGCTCGACTAGCCTGCGGGATGCATCCTCTCGCGCGTGTTTTTGCTCGACTAGCCTGCGTGATGCATCCTCTCGCGCGTGTTTTTGCTCGACTAGCATGCGGGATGCATCCACTCGCGCGTGTTTTTGCTCGACTAGCCTGCGTGATGCATCCTCTCGCGCGTGTTTTTCCTCGACTAGCCTGCGGGATGCATCCTCTCGCGCGTGTTTTTGCTCGACTAGCCTGCGGGATGCATCCTCTCGCGCGTGTTTTTGCTCGACTAGCCTGCGGGATGCATCCTCTCGCGCGTGTTTTTACTCGACTAGCCTGCGGGATGCATCCTCTCGCACGTGTTTTTACTCGACTAGCCTGCGGGATGCATCCTCTGGCACGTGTTTTCACTCGACTAGCCTGCGGGAAGCATCCTCCCGCACGTGTTTTTGCTCGACTAGCCTGCGGGATGGATCCTCTCGCACGTGTTTTTACTCGACTAGCCTGCGGGATGCATCCTCTCGCACGTGTTTTTACTCGACTAGCCTGCGGGATGCATCCTCTCGCACGTGTTTTTACTCGACTAGCCTGCGGGATGCATCCTCTGGCACGTGTTTTTACTCGACTAGCCTGCGGGATGCATCCTCTCGCACGTGTTTTTACTCGACTAGCCTGCGGGATGCATCCTCTGGCACGTGTTTTTACTCGACTAGCCTGCGGGATGCATCCTCTGGCACGTGTTTTTACTCGACTAGCCTGCGGGATGCATCCTCTCGCACGTGTTTTTACTCGACTAGCCTGCGGGATGCATCCTCTGGCACGTGTTTTTACTCGACTAGCCTGCGGGATGCATCCTCTGGCACGTGTTTTTACTCGACTAGCCTGCGGGATGCATCCTCTCGCACGTGTTTTTACTCGACTAGCCTGAGGGATGCATTCTCCCTCACGTGTTTTTCCTCGACTAGCCTGCGGGATGCATCCTCTCGCACGTGTTTTTACTCGACTAGCCTGCGGGATGCATCCTCTCTCACGTTTTTTTACCCGACTAGCCTGCGGGATGCATCCTCTCGCACGTGTTTTTGCTCGACTAGCCTGCGGGATGCATCCTCTCGCACGTGTTTTTGCTCGACTAGCCTGCGGGATGCATCCTCTCGCACGTGTTTTTACTCGACTAGCCTGCGGGATGCATCCTCTCGCACGTGTTTTTACTCGACTAGCCTGCGGGATGCATCCTCTCGCACGTGTTTTTACTCGACTAGCCTGCTGGATGCATCCTCTCGCACGTGTTTTTTCTCGACTAGCCTGCGGGATGCATCCTCTCGCGCGTGTTTTTGCTCGACTAGCCTGCGGGATGCATCCTCTCGCGCGTGTTTTTGCTCGACTAGCCTGCGGGATGCATCCTCTCGCGCGTGTTTTTGCTCGACTAGCCTGCGGGATGCATCCTCTCGCGCGTGTTTTTGCTCGACTAGCCTGCGGGATGCATCCTCTCGCGCGTGTTTTTGCTCGACTAGCCTGCGTGATGCATCCTCTCGCGCGTGTTTTTGCTCGACTAGCATGCGGGATGCATCCACTCGCGCGTGTTTTTGCTCGACTAGCCTGCGTGATGCATCCTCTCGCGCGTGTTTTTCCTCGACTAGCCTGCGGGATGCATCCTCTCGCGCGTGTTTTTGCTCGACTAGCCTGCGGGATGCATCCTCTCGCGCGTGTTTTTGCTCGACTAGCCTGCGGGATGCATCCTCTCGCGCGTGTTTTTACTCGACTAGCCTGCGGGATGCATCCTCTCGCACGTGTTTTTACTCGACTAGCCTGCGGGATGCATCCTCTGGCACGTGTTTTCACTCGACTAGCCTGCGGGAAGCATCCTCCCGCACGTGATTTTGCTCGACTAGCCTGCGGGATGCATCCTCTCGCACGTGTTTTTGCTCGACTAGCCTGCGGGATGCATCCTCTCGCACGTGTTTTTGCTCGACTAGCCTGCGGGATGCATCCTCTCGCACGTGTTTTTACTCGACTAGCCTGCGGGATGCATCCTCTCGCACGTGTTTTTACTCGACTAGCCTGCGGGATGCATCCTCTCGCACGTGTTTTTACTCGACTAGCCTGCGGGATGCATTCTCTCGCACGTGTTTTGTCTCGACTAGCCTGCGGGATGCATCCTCTCGCGCGTGTTTTTGCTCGACTAGCCTGCGGGATGCATCCTCTCGCGCGTGTTTTTGCTCGACTAGCCTGCGGGATGCATCCTCTCGCGCGTGTTTTTGCTCGACTAGCCTGCGGGATGCATCCTCTCGCGCGTGTTTTTGCTCGACTAGCCTGCGGGATGCATCCTCTCGCGCGTGTTTTTACTCGACTAGCCTGCGGGATGCATCCTCTGGCACGTGTTTTTACTCGACTAGCCAGCGGGATGCATCCTCTCGCGCGTGTTTTTACTCGACTACCCTGCGGGATGCATCCTCTCTCACGTTTTTTTACCCGACTAGCCTGCGGGATGCATCCTCTCGCACGTGTTTTTGCTCGACTAGCCTGCGGGATGCATCCTCTCGTACGTGTTTTTGCTCGACTAGCCTGCGGGATGCATCCTCTCGCACGTGTTTTTAGTCGACTAGCCTGCGGGATGCATCCTCTCGCACGTGTTTTTACTCGACTAGCCTGCGGGATGCATCCTCTCGCACGTGTTTTTACTCGACTAGCCTGCTGGATGCATCCTCTCGCACGTGTTTTTTCTCGACTAGCCTGCGGGATGCATCCTCTCGCGCGTGTTTTTGATCGACTAGCCTGCGGGATGCATCCTCTCGCGCGTGTTTTTGCTCGACTAGCCTGCGGGATGCATCCTCTCGCGCGTGTTTTTGCTCGACTAGCCTGCGGGATGCATCCTCTCGCGCGTGTTTTTGCTCGACTAGCCTGCGGGATGCATCCTCTCGCGCGTGTTTTTGCTCGACTAGCCTGCGTGATGCATCCTCTCGCGCGTGTTTTTGCTCGACTAGCATGCGGGATGCATCCACTCGCGCGTGTTTTTGCTCGACTAGCCTGCGTGATGCATCCTCTCGCGCGTGTTTTTCCTCGACTAGCCTGCGGGATGCATCCTCTCGCGCGTGTTTTTGCTCGACTAGCCTGCGGGATGCATCCTCTCGCGCGTGTTTTTGCTCGACTAGCCTGCGGGATGCATCCTCTCGCGCGTGTTTTTACTCGACTAGCCTGCGGGATGCATCCTCTCGCACGTGTTTTTTACTCGACTAGCCTGCGGGATGCATCCTCTGGCACGTGTTTTTACTCGACTAGCCTGCGGGATGCATCCTCTCGCACGTGTTTTTACTCGACTAGCCTGCGGGATGCATCCTCTGGCACGTGTTTTTACTCGACTAGCCTGCGGGATGCATCCTCTGGCACGTGTTTTTACTCGACTAGCCTGCGGGATGCATCCTCTCGCACGTGTTTTTACTCGGCTAGCCTGAGGGATGCATTCTCTTTCACGTGTTTTTCCTCGACTAGCCTGCGGGATGCATCCTCTCGCACGTGTTTTTACTCGACTAGCCTGCGGGATGCATCCTCTCTCACGTTTTTTTACCCGACTAGCCTGCGGGAAGCATCCTCCCGCACGTGTTTTTTCTCGACTAGCCTGCGGGATGCATCCTCTCGCGCGTGTTTTTGCTCGACTAGCCTGCGGGATGCATCCTCTCGCGCGTGTTTTTGCTCGACTAGCCTGCGGGATGCATCCTCTCGCGCGTGTTTTTGCTCGACTAGCCTGCGGGATGCATCCTCTCGCGCGTGTTTTTGCTCGACTAGCCTGCGGGATGCATCCTCTCGCACGTGTTTTTACTCGACTAGCCTGCGGGATGCATCCTCTCGCACGTGTTTTTGCTCGACTAGCCTGCGGGATGCATCCTCTCGCACGTGTTTTTTCTCGACTAGCCTGCGGGATGCATCCTCTCGCGCGTGTTTTTGCTCGACTAGCCTGCGGGATGCATCCTCTCGCGCGTGTTTTTGCTCGACTAGCCTGCGGGATGCATCCTCTCGCGCGTGTTTTTGCTAGACTAGCCTGCGGGATGCATCCTCTCGCGCGTGTTTTTGCTCGACTAGCCTGCGGGATGCATCCTCTCGCGCGTGTTTTTGCTCGACTAGCCTGCGTGATGCATCCTCTCGCGCGTGTTTTTGCTCGACTAGCATGCGGGATGCATCCTCTCGCGCGTGTTTTTGCTCGACTAGCCTGCGGGATGCATCCTCTCGCACGTGTTTTTACTCGACTAGCCTGCGGGATGCATCCTCTGGCACGTGTTTTTACTCGACTAGCCTGCGGGATGCATGCTCTCGCACGTGTTTTTCTCGACTAGCCTGCGGGATGCATCCTCTGGCACGTGTTTTTACTCGACTAGCCTGCGGGATGCATGCTCTCGCACGTGTTTTTCTCGACTAGCCTGCGGGATGCATCCTCTGGCACGTGTTTTTACTCGACTAGCCTGCGGGATGCATCCTCTGGTACGTGTTTTTACTCGACTAGCCTGCGGGATGCATCCTCTCGCACGTGTTTTTACTCGACTAGCCTGAGGGATGCATTCTCTCTCACGTGTTTTTACTCGACTAGCCTGCGGGATGCATCCTCTCGCACGTGTTTTTACTCGACTAGCCTGCGGGATGCATCCTCTGGCACGTGTTTTTACTCGACTAGCCTGCGGGATGCAGCCTCTGGCACGTGTTTTAACTCGACTAGCCTGCGGGATGCATCCTCTCGCACGTGTTTTTACTCGACTAGCCTGAGGGATGCATTCTCTCTCACGTGTTTTTCCTCGACTAGCCTGCGGGATGCATCCTCTCGCACGTGTTTTTACTCGACTAGCCTGCGGGATGCATCCTCTCTCACGTTTTTTTACCCGACTAGCCTGCGGGAAGCATCCTCCCGCACGTGTTTTTGCTCGACTAGCCTGCGGGATGCATCCTCTCGCACGTGTTTTTGCTCGACTAGCCTGCGGGATGCATCCTCTCGCACGTGTTTTTGCTCGACTAGCCTGCGGGATGCATCCTCTCGCACGTGTTTTTACTCGACTAGCCTGCGGGATGCATCCTCTCGCACGTGTTTTTACTCGACTAGCCTGCGGGATGCATCCTCTCGCACGTGTTTTTACTCGACTAGCCTGCGGGATGCATCCTCTCGCACGTGTTTTGTCTCGACTAGCCTGCGGGATGCATCCTCTCGCGCGTGTTTTTGCTCGACTAGCCTGCGGGATGCATCCTCTCGCGCGTGTTTTTGCTCGACTAGCCTGCGGGATGCATCCTCTCGCGCGTGTTTTTGCTCGACTAGCCTGCGGGATGCATCCTCTCGCGCGTGTTTTTGCTCGACTAGCCTGCGGGATGCATCCTCTCGCGCGTGTTTTTACTCGACTAGCCTGCGGGATGCATCCTCTGGCACGTGTTTTTACTCGACTAGCCTGCGGGATGCATCCTCTCGCGCGTGTTTTTACTCGACTACCCTGCGGGATGCATCCTCTCGCACGTGTTTTTACTCGACTAGCCTGCGGGATGCATACTCTCGCACGAGTTTTTACTCGACTAGCCTGCGGGATGCATCCTCTCGCACGTGTTTTTACTCGACTAGCCTGCGGGATGCACCCTCTCGCACGTGTTTTTACTCGACTAGCCTGCGGGATGCATCCTCTCGCACGTGTTTTTGCTCGACTAGCCTGCGGGATGCATCCTCCCGCACGTGTTTTTGCTCGACTAGCCTGCGGGATGCATCCTCCCGCACGTGTATTTGCTCGACTAGCCTGCGGGATGCATCCTCTTGCACGTGTTTTTACTCGACTAGCCTGCGGGATGGATCCTCTCGCACGTGTTTTTACTCGACTAGCCTGCGGGATGCATCCTCTCGCACGTGTTTTTACTCGACTAGCCTGCGGGATGCATCCTCTCGCACGTGTTTTTACTCGACTAGCCTGCGGGATGCATCCTCTGGCACGTGTTTTTACTCGACTAGCCTGCGGGATGCATCCTCTCGCACGTGTTTTTACTCGACTAGCCTGCGGGATGCATCCTCTGGCACGTGTTTTTACTCGACTAGCCTGCGGGATGCATCCTCTGGCACGTGTTTTTACTCGACTAGCCTGCGGGATGCATCCTCTCGCACGTGTTTTTACTCGACTAGCCTGCGGGATGCATCCTCTGGCACGTGTTTTTACTCGACTAGCCTGCGGGATGCATCCTCTGGCACGTGTTTTTACTCGACTAGCCTGCGGGATGCATCCTCTCTCACGTGTTTTTACTCGACTAGCCTGAGGGATGCATTCTCTCTCACGTGTTTTTCCTCGACTAGCCTGCGGGATGCATCCTCTCGCACGTGTTTTTACTCGACTAGCCTGCGGGATGCATCCTCTCTCACGTTTTTTTACCCGACTAGCCTGCGGGATGCATCCTCTCGCACGTGTTTTTGCTCGACTAGCCTGCGGGATGCATCCTCTCGCACGTGTTTTTGCTCGACTAGCCTGCGGGATGCATCCTCTCGCACGTGTTTTTACTCGACTAGCCTGCGGGATGCATCCTCTCGCACGTGTTTTTACTCGACTAGCCTGCGGGATGCATCCTCTCGCACGTGTTTTTACTCGACTAGCCTGCTGGATGCATCCTCTCGCACGTGTTTTTTCTCGACTAGCCTGCGGGATGCATCCTCTCGCGCGTGTTTTTGCTCGACTAGCCTGCGGGATGCATCCTCTCGCGCGTGTTTTTGCTCGACTAGCCTGCGGGATGCATCCTCTCGCGCGTGTTTTTGCTCGACTAGCCTGCGGGATGCATCCTCTCGCGCGTGTTTTTGCTCGACTAGCCTGCGGGATGCATCCTCTCGCGCGTGTTTTTGCTCGACTAGCCTGCGTGATGCATCCTCTCGCGCGTGTTTTTGCTCGACTAGCATGCGGGATGCATCCACTCGCGCGTGTTTTTGCTCGACTAGCCTGCGGGATGCATCCTCTCGCACGTGTTTTTACTCGACTAGCCTGCGGGATGCACCCTCTCGCACGTGTTTTTACTCGACTAGCCTGCGGGATGCATCCTCTCGCACGTGTTTTTGCTCGACTAGCCTGCGGGATGCATCCTCCCGCACGTGTTTTTGCTCGACTAGCCTGCGGGATGCATCCTCCCGCACGTGTATTTGCTCGACTAGCCTGCGGGATGCATCCTCTTGCACGTGTTTTTACTCGACTAGCCTGCGGGATGGATCCTCTCGCACGTGTTTTTACTCGACTAGCCTGCGGGATGCATCCTCTCGCACGTGTTTTTACTCGACTAGCCTGCGGGATGCATCCTCTCGCACGTGTTTTTACTCGACTAGCCTGCGGGATGCATCCTCTGGCACGTGTTTTTACTCGACTAGCCTGCGGGATGCATCCTCTCGCACGTGTTTTTACTCGACTAGCCTGCGGGATGCATCCTCTGGCACGTGTTTTTACTCGACTAGCCTGCGGGATGCATCCTCTGGCACGTGTTTTTACTCGACTAGCCTGCGGGATGCATCCTCTCGCACGTGTTTTTACTCGACTAGCCTGCGGGATGCATCCTCTGGCACGTGTTTTTACTCGACTAGCCTGCGGGATGCATCCTCTGGCACGTGTTTTTACTCGACTAGCCTGCGGGATGCATCCTCTCGCACGTGTTTTTACTCGACTAGCCTGAGGGATGCATTCTCTCTCACGTGTTTTTCCTCGACTAGCCTGCGGGATGCATCCTCTCGCACGTGTTTTTACTCGACTAGCCTGCGGGATGCATCCTCTCTCACGTTTTTTTACCCGACTAGCCTGCGGGATGCATCCTCTCGCACGTGTTTTTGCTCGACTAGCCTGCGGGATGCATCCTCTCGCACGTGTTTTTGCTCGACTAGCCTGCGGGATGCATCCTCTCGCACGTGTTTTTACTCGACTAGCCTGCGGGATGCATCCTCTCGCACGTGTTTTTACTCGACTAGCCTGCGGGATGCATCCTCTCGCACGTGTTTTTACTCGACTAGCCTGCGGGATGCATCCTCTCGCACGTGTTTTTACTCGACTAGCCTGCGGGATGCATCCTCTCGCACGTGTTTTGTCTCGACTAGCCTGCGGGATGCATCCTCTCGCGCGTGTTTTTGCTCGACTAGCCTGCGGGATGCATCCTCTCGCGCGTGTTTTTGCTCGACTAGCCTGCGGGATGCATCCTCTCGCGCGTGTTTTTGCTCGACTAGCCTGCGGGATGCATCCTCTCGCGCGTGTTTTTGCTCGACTAGCCTGCGGGATGCATCCTCTCGCGCGTGTTTTTACTCGACTAGCCTGCGGGATGCATCCTCTGGCACGTGTTTTTACTCGAATAGCCTGCGGGATGCATCCTCTCGCGCGTGTTTTTACTCGACTACCCTGCGGGATGCATCCTCTCTCACGTTTTTTTACCCGACTAGCCTGCGGGATGCATCCTCTCGCACGTGTTTTTGCTCGACTAGCCTGCGGGATGCATCCTCTCGCACGTGTTTTTGCTCGACTAGCCTGCGGGATGCATCCTCTCGCACGTGTTTTTACTCGACTAGCCTGCGGGATGCATCCTCTCGCACGTGTTTTTACTCGACTAGCCTGCGGGATGCATCCTCTCGCACGTGTTTTTACTCGACTAGCCTGCTGGATGCATCCTCTCGCACGTGTTTTTTCTCGACTAGCCTGCGGGATGCATCCTCTCGCGCGTGTTTTTGCTCGACTAGCCTGCGGGATGCATCCTCTCGCGCGTGTTTTTGCTCGACTAGCCTGCGGGATGCATCCTCTCGCGCGTGTTTTTGCTCGACTAGCCTGCGGGATGCATCCTCTCGCGCGTGTTTTTGCTCGACTAGCCTGCGGGATGCATCCTCTCGCGCGTGTTTTTGCTCGACTAGCCTGCGTGATGCATCCTCTCGCGCGTGTTTTTGCTCGACTAGCATGCGGGATGCATCCACTCGCGCGTGTTTTTGCTCGACTAGCCTGCGTGATGCATCCTCTCGCGCGTGTTTTTCCTCGACTAGCCTGCGGGATGCATCCTCTCGCGCGTGTTTTTGCTCGACTAGCCTGCGGGATGCATCCTCTCGCGCGTGTTTTTGCTCGACTAGCCTGCGGGATGCATCCTCTCGCGCGTGTTTTTACTCGACTAGCCTGCGGGATGCATCCTCTCGCACGTGTTTTTACTCGACTAGCCTGCGGGATGCATCCTCTGGCACGTGTTTTTACTCGACTAGCCTGCGGGATGCATCCTCTCGCACGTGTTTTTACTCGACTAGCCTGCGGGATGCATCCTCTGGCACGTGTTTTTACTCGACTAGCCTGCGGGATGCATCCTCTGGCACGTGTTTTTACTCGACTAGCCTGCGGGATGCATCCTCTCGCACGTGTTTTTACTCGGCTAGCCTGAGGGATGCATTCTCTCTCACGTGTTTTTCCTCGACTAGCCTGCGGGATGCATCCTCTCGCACGTGTTTTTACTCGACTAGCCTGCGGGATGCATCCTCTCTCACGTTTTTTTACCCGACTAGCCTGCGGGAAGCATCCTCCCGCACGTGTTTTTGCTCGACTAGCCTGCGGGATGAATCCTCTCGCACGTGTTTTTGCTCGACTAGCCTGCGGGATGCATCCTCTCGCACGTGTTTTTGCTCGACTAGCCTGCGGGATGCATCCTCTCGCACGTGTTTTTACTCGACTAGCCTGCGGGATGCATCCTCTCGCACGTGTTTTTATTCGACTAGCCTGCGGGATGCATCCTCTCGCACGTGTTTTTACTCGACTAGCCTGCGGGATGCATCCTCTCGCACGTGTTTTTTCTCGACTAGCCTGCGGGATGCATCCTCTCGCGCGTGTTTTTGCTCGACTAGCCTGCGGGATGCATCCTCTCGCGCGTGTTTTTGCTCGACTAGCCTGCGGGATGCATCCTCTCGCGCGTGTTTTTGCTAGACTAGCCTGCGGGATGCATCCTCTCGCGCGTGTTTTTGCTCGACTAGCCTGCGGGATGCATCCTCTCGCGCGTGTTTTTGCTCGACTGGCCTGCGTGATGCATCCTCTCGCGCGTGTTTTTGCTCGACTAGCATGCGGGATGCATCCTCTCGCGCGTGTTTTTGCTCGACTAGCCTGCGTGATGCATCCTCTCGCGCGTGTTTTTGCTCGACTAGCCTGCGGGATGCATCCTCTGGCGCGTGTTTTTGCTCGACTAGCCTGCGGGATGCATCCTCTCGCGCGTGTTTTTGCTCGACTAGCCTGCGGGATGCATCCTCTCGCGCGTGTTTTTGCTCGACTAGCCTGCGGGATGCATCCTCTCGCGCGTGTTTTTGCTCGACTAGCCTGCGGGATGCATCCTCTCGCACGTGTTTTTACTCGACTAGCCTGCGGGATGCATCCTCTCGCACGTGTTTTTGCTCGACTAGCCTGCGGGATGCATCCTCTCGCGCGTGTTTTTGCTCGACTAGCCTGCGGGATGCATCCTCTCGCGCGTGTTTTTACTCGACTACCCTGCGGGATGCATCCTCTCTCACGTTTTTTTACCCGACTAGCCTGCGGGATGCATCCTCTCGCACGTGTTTTTGCTCGACTAGCCTGCGGGATGCATCCTCTCGCACGTGTTTTTGCTCGACTAGCCTGCGGGATGCATCCTCTCGCACGTGTTTTTACTCGACTAGCCTGCGGGATGCATCCTCTCGCACGTGTTTTTACTCGACTAGCCTGCGGGATGCATCCTCTCGCACGTGTTTTTACTCGACTAGCCTGCTGGATGCATCCTCTCGCACGTGTTTTTTCTCGACTAGCCTGCGGGATG
The DNA here is from genome assembly GCF_051020765.1 of Lasioglossum baleicum. NCBI lineage: Eukaryota > Metazoa > Arthropoda > Insecta > Hymenoptera > Halictidae > Lasioglossum > Lasioglossum baleicum. The sequence goes on along the minus strand of NW_027469429.1, from coordinate 105,110 downwards.
CATCCTCTCGCGCGTGTTTTTGCTCGACTAGCCTGCGGGATGCATCCTCTCGCGCGTGTTTTTGCTCGACTAGCCTGCGGGATGCATCCTCTCGCGCGTGTTTTTGCTCGACTAGCCTGCGGGATGCATCCTCTCGCGCGTGTTTTTGCTCGACTAGCCTGCGGGATGCATCCTCTCGCGCGTGTTTTTGCTCGACTAGCCTGCGTGATGCATCCTCTCGCGCGTGTTTTTGCTCGACTAGCATGCGGGATGCATCCACTCGCGCGTGTTTTTGCTCGACTAGCCTGCGTGATGCATCCTCTCGCGCGTGTTTTTCCTCGACTAGCCTGCGGGATGCATCCTCTCGCGCGTGTTTTTGCTCGACTAGCCTGCGGGATGCATCCTCTCGCGCGTGTTTTTGCTCGACTAGCCTGCGGGATGCATCCTCTCGCGCGTGTTTTTACTCGACTAGCCTGCGGGATGCATCCTCTCGCACGTGTTTTTACTCGACTAGCCTGCGGGATGCATCCTCTGGCACGTGTTTTTACTCGACTAGCCTGCGGGATGCATCCTCTCGCACGTGTTTTTACTCGACTAGCCTGCGGGATGCATCCTCTGGCACGTGTTTTTACTCGACTAGCCTGCGGGATGCATCCTCTGGCACGTGTTTTTACTCGACTAGCCTGCGGGATGCATCCTCTCGCACGTGTTTTTACTCGGCTAGCCTGAGGGATGCATTCTCTCTCACGTGTTTTTCCTCGACTAGCCTGCGGGATGCATCCTCTCGCACGTGTTTTTACTCGACTAGCCTGCGGGATGCATCCTCTCTCACGTTTTTTTACCCGACTAGCCTGCGGGAAGCATCCTCCCGCACGTGTTTTTGCTCGACTAGCCTGCGGGATGAATCCTCTCGCACGTGTTTTTGCTCGACTAGCCTGCGGGATGCATCCTCTCGCACGTGTTTTTGCTCGACTAGCCTGCGGGATGCATCCTCTCGCACGTGTTTTTACTCGACTAGCCTGCGGGATGCATCCTCTCGCACGTGTTTTTATTCGACTAGCCTGCGGGATGCATCCTCTCGCACGTGTTTTTACTCGACTAGCCTGCGGGATGCATCCTCTCGCACGTGTTTTTTCTCGACTAGCCTGCGGGATGCATCCTCTCGCGCGTGTTTTTGCTCGACTAGCCTGCGGGATGCATCCTCTCGCGCGTGTTTTTGCTCGACTAGCCTGCGGGATGCATCCTCTCGCGCGTGTTTTTGCTAGACTAGCCTGCGGGATGCATCCTCTCGCGCGTGTTTTTGCTCGACTAGCCTGCGGGATGCATCCTCTCGCGCGTGTTTTTGCTCGACTGGCCTGCGTGATGCATCCTCTCGCGCGTGTTTTTGCTCGACTAGCATGCGGGATGCATCCTCTCGCGCGTGTTTTTGCTCGACTAGCCTGCGTGATGCATCCTCTCGCGCGTGTTTTTGCTCGACTAGCCTGCGGGATGCATCCTCTGGCGCGTGTTTTTGCTCGACTAGCCTGCGGGATGCATCCTCTCGCGCGTGTTTTTGCTCGACTAGCCTGCGGGATGCATCCTCTCGCGCGTGTTTTTGCTCGACTAGCCTGCGGGATGCATCCTCTCGCGCGTGTTTTTGCTCGACTAGCCTGCGGGATGCATCCTCTCGCACGTGTTTTTACTCGACTAGCCTGCGGGATGCATCCTCTCGCACGTGTTTTTGCTCGACTAGCCTGCGGGATGCATCCTCTCGCACGTGTTTTTGCTCGACTAGCCTGCGGGATGCATCCTCTCGCGCGTGTTTTTGCTCGACTAGCCTGCGGGATGCATCCTCTCGTGCGTGTTTTTGCTAGACTAGCCTGCGGGATGCATCCTCTCGCGCGTGTTTTTGCTCGACTAGCCTGCGGGATGCATCCTCTCGCGCGTGTTTTTGCTCGACTAGCCTGCGGGATGCATCCTCTCGCGCGTGTTTTTGCTCGACTAGCCTGCGGGATGCATCCTCTCGCGCGTGTTTTTGCTCGACTAGCCTGCGGGATGCATCCTCTCGCACGTGTTTTTACTCGACTAGCCTGAGGGATGCATCCTCTCGCACGTGTTTTTACTCGACTAGCCTGCGGGATGCATCCTCTGGCACGTGTTTTTACTCGACTAGCCTGCGGGATGCATCCTCTCGCACGTGTTTTTACTCGACTAGCCTGCGGGATGCATCCTCTGGCACGTGTTTTTACTCGACTAGCCTGCGGGATGCATCCTCTGGTACGTGTTTTTACTCGACTAGCCTGCGGGATGCATCCTCTCGCACGTGTTTTTACTCGGCTAGCCTGAGGGATGCATTCTCTCTCACGTGTTTTTACTCGACTAGCCTGCGGGATGCATCCTCTCGCACGTGTTTTTACTCGACTAGCCTGCGGGATGCATCCTCTGGCACGTGTTTTTACTCGACTAGCCTGCGGGATGCAGCCTCTGGCACGTGTTTTTCCTCGACTAGCCTGCGGGATGCATCCTCTCGCACGTGTTTTTACTCGACTAGCGTGCGGGATGCATCCTCTCTCACGTTTTTTTACCCGACTAGCCTGCGGGAAGCATCCTCCCGCACGTGTTTTTGCTCGACTAGCCTGCGGGATGCATCCTCTCGCACGTGTTTTTGCTCGACTAGCCTGCGGGATGCATCCTCTCGCACGTGTTTTTGCTCGACTAGCCTGCGGGATGCATCCTCTCGCGCGTGTTTTTGCTCGACTAGCCTGCGGGATGCATCCTCTCGCGCGTGTTTTTGCTCGACTAGCCTGCGGGATGCATCCTCTCGCGCGTGTTTTTGCTCGACTAGCCTGCGGGATGCATCCTCTCGCGCGTGTTTTTGCTCGACTAGCCTGCGGGATGCATCCTCTCGCGCGTGTTTTTGCTCGACTAGCCTGCGTGATGCATCCTCTCGCGCGTGTTTTTGCTCGACTAGCATGCGGGATGCATCCTCTCGCGCGTGTTTTTGCTCGACTAGCCTGCGGGATGCATCCTCTGGCGCGTGTTTTTGCTCGACTAGCCTGCGGGATGCATCCTCTCGCGCGTGTTTTTGCTCGACTAGCCTGCGGGATGCATCCTCTCGCGCGTGTTTTTGCTCGACTAGCCTGCGGGATGCATCCTCTCGCGCGTGTTTTTGCTCGACTAGCCTGCGGGATGCATCCTCTCGCACGTGTTTTTACTCGACTAGCCTGCGGGATGCATCCTCTCGCACGTGTTTTTGCTCGACTAGCCTGCGGGATGCATCCTCTCGCACGTGTTTTTGCTCGACTAGCCTGCGGGATGCATCCTCTCGCGCGTGTTTTTGCTCGACTAGCCTGCGGGATGCATCCTCTCGTGCGTGTTTTTGCTAGACTAGCCTGCGGGATGCATCCTCTCGCGCGTGTTTTTGCTCGACTAGCCTGCGGGATGCATCCTCTCGCGCGTGTTTTTGCTCGACTAGCCTGCGGGATGCATCCTCTCGCGCGTGTTTTTGCTCGACTAGCCTGCGGGATGCATCCTCTCGCGCGTGTTTTTGCTCGACTAGCCTGCGGGATGCATCCTCTCGCACGTGTTTTTACTCGACTAGCCTGAGGGATGCATCCTCTCGCACGTGTTTTTACTCGACTAGCCTGCGGGATGCATCCTCTGGCACGTGTTTTTACTCGACTAGCCTGCGGGATGCATCCTCTCGCACGTGTTTTTACTCGACTAGCCTGCGGGATGCATCCTCTGGCACGTGTTTTTACTCGACTAGCCTGCGGGATGCATCCTCTGGTACGTGTTTTTACTCGACTAGCCTGCGGGATGCATCCTCTCGCACGTGTTTTTACTCGGCTAGCCTGAGGGATGCATTCTCTCTCACGTGTTTTTACTCGACTAGCCTGCGGGATGCATCCTCTCGCACGTGTTTTTACTCGACTAGCCTGCGGGATGCATCCTCTGGCACGTGTTTTTACTCGACTAGCCTGCGGGATGCAGCCTCTGGCACGTGTTTTTCCTCGACTAGCCTGCGGGATGCATCCTCTCGCACGTGTTTTTACTCGACTAGCGTGCGGGATGCATCCTCTCTCACGTTTTTTTACCCGACTAGCCTGCGGGAAGCATCCTCCCGCACGTGTTTTTGCTCGACTAGCCTGCGGGATGCATCCTCTCGCACGTGTTTTTGCTCGACTAGCCTGCGGGATGCATCCTCTCGCACGTGTTTTTGCTCGACTAGCCTGCGGGATGCATCCTCTCGCGCGTGTTTTTGCTCGACTAGCCTGCGGGATGCATCCTCTCGCGCGTGTTTTTGCTCGACTAGCCTGCGGGATGCATCCTCTCGCGCGTGTTTTTGCTCGACTAGCCTGCGGGATGCATCCTCTCGCGCGTGTTTTTGCTCGACTAGCCTGCGGGATGCATCCTCTCGCGCGTGTTTTTGCTCGACTAGCCTGCGTGATGCATCCTCTCGCGCGTGTTTTTGCTCGACTAGCATGCGGGATGCATCCTCTCGCGCGTGTTTTTGCTCGACTAGCCTGCGTGATGCATCCTCTCGCGCGTGTTTTTGCTCGACTAGCCTGCGGGATGCATCCTCTCGCGCGTGTTTTTGCTCGACTAGCCTGCGGGATGCATCCTGTCGCGCGTGTTTTTGCTCGCCTAGCCTGCGGGATGCATCCTCTCGCGCGTGTTTTTACTCGACTAGCCTGCGGGATGCATCCTCTCGCACGTTTTTTTACTCGACTAGCCTGCGGGATGCATCCTCTCGCGCGTGTTTTTGCTAGACTAGCCTGCGGGATGCATCCTCTCGCGCGTGTTTTTGCTCGACTAGCCTGCGGGACGCATCCTCTCGCGCGTGTTTTTGCTCGACTAGCCTGCGTGATGCATCCTCTCGCGCGTGTTTTTGCTCGACTAGCATGCGGGATGCATCCTCTCGCGCGTGTTTTTGCTCGACTAGCCTGCGTGATGCATCCTCTCGCGCGTGTTTTTGCTCGACTAGCCTGCGGGATGCATCCTCTGGCGCGTGTTTTTGCTCGACTAGCCTGCGGGATGCATCCTCTCCCGCGTGTTTTTGCTCGACTAGCCTGCGGGATGCATCCTCTCGCGCGTGTTTTTGCTCGACTAGCCTGCGGGATGCATCCTCTCGCACGTGTTTTTACTCGACTAGCCTGCGGGATGCATCCTCTGGCACGTGTTTTTACTCGACTAGCCTGCGGGATGCATGCTCTCGCACGTGTTTTTACTCGACTAGCCTGCGGGATGCATCCTCTGGCACGTGTTTTTACTCGACTAGCCTGCGGGATGCATCCTCTGGTACGTGTTTTTACTCGACTAGCCTGCGGGATGCATCCTCTCGCACGTGTTTTTACTCGACTAGCCTGAGGGATGCATTCTCTCTCACGTGTTTTTACTCGACTAGCCTGCGGGATGCATCCTCTCGCACGTGTTTTTACTCGACTAGCCTGCGGGATGCATCCTCTGGCACGTGTTTTTACTCGACTAGCCTGCGGGATGCAGCCTCTGGCACGTGTTTTAACTCGACTAGCCTGCGGGATGCATCCTCTCGCACGTGTTTTTACTCGACTAGCCTGAGGGATGCATTCTCTCTCACGTGTTTTTCCTCGACTAGCCTGCGGGATGCATCCTCTCGCACGTGTTTTTACTAGACTAGCCTGCGGGATGCATCCTCTCTCACGTTTTTTTACCCGACTAGCCTGCGGGAAGCATCCTCCCGCACGTGTTTTTGCTCGACTAGCCTGCGGGATGCATCCTCTCGCACGTGTTTTTGCTCGACTAGCCTGCGGGATGCATCCTCTCGCACGTGTTTTTGCTCGACTAGCCTGCGGGATGCATCCTCTCGCACGTGTTTTTACTCGACTAGCCTGCGGGATGCATCCTCTCGCACGTGTTTTTACTCGACTAGCCTGCGGGATGCATCCTCTCGCACGTGTTTTTACTCGACTAGCCTGCGGGATGCATCCTCTCGCACGTGTTTTTTCTCGACTAGCCTGCGGGATGCATCCTCTCGCGCGTGTTTTTGCTCGACTAGCCTGCGGGATGCATCCTCTCGCGCGTGTTTTTGCTCGACTAGCCTGCGGGATGCATCCTCTCGCGCGTGTTTTTGCTCGACTAGCCTGCGGGATGCATCCTCTCGCGCGTGTTTTTGCTCGACTAGCCTGCGGGATGCATCCTCTGGCACGTGTTTTTACTCGACTAGCCTGCGGGATGCATCCTCTCGCACGTGTTTTTACTCGACTAGCCTGCGGGATGCATCCTCTGGCACGTGTTTTTACTCGACTAGCCTGCGGGATGCATCCTCTGGCACGTGTTTTTACTCGACTAGCCTGCGGGATGCATCCTCTCGCACGTGTTTTTACTCGACTAGCCTGCGGGATGCATCCTCTGGCACGTGTTTTTACTCGACTAGCCTGCGGGATGCATCCTCTGGCACGTGTTTTTACTCGACTAGCCTGCGGGATGCATCCTCTCGCACGTGTTTTTACTCGACTAGCCTGAGGGATGCATTCTCTCTCACGTGTTTTTGCTCGACTAGCCTGCGGGATGCATCCTCTCGCACGTGTTTTTGCTCGACTAGCCTGGGGGTGCATCCTCTCGCACGTGTTTTTGCTCGACTAGCCTGCGGGATGCATCCTCTCGCACGTGTTTTTACTCGACTAGCCTGCGGGATGCATCCTCTCGCACGTGTTTTTACTCGACTAGCCTGCGGGATGCATCCTCTCGCACGTGTTTTTACTCGACTAGCCTGCGGGATGCATCCTCTCGCACGTGTTTTTTCTTGACTAGCCTGCGGGATGCATCCTCTCGCGCGTGTTTTTGCTCGACTAGCCTGCGGGATGCATCCTCTCGCGCGTGTTTTTGCTCGACTAGCCTGCGGGATGCATCCTCTCGCGCGTATTTTTGCTCGACTAGCCTGCGGGATGCATCCTCTCGCGCGTGTTTTTGCTCGACTAGCCTGCGGGATGCATCCTCTCGCGCGTGTTTTTGCTCGACTAGCCTGCGGGATGCATCCTCTCGCGCGTGTTTTTACTCGACTAGCCTGCGGGATGCATCCTCTCGCACGTGTTTTTACTCGACTAGCCTGCGGGATGCATCCTCTGGCACGTGTTTTTACTCGACTAGCCTGCGGGATGCATCCTCTCGCACGTGTTTTTACTCGACTAGCCTGCGGGATGCATCCTCTGGCACGTGTTTTTACTCGACTAGCCTGCGGGATGCATCCTCTGGCACGTGTTTTTACTCGACTAGCCTGCGGGATGCATCCTCTCGCACGTGTTTTTACTCGGCTAGCCTGAGGGATGCATTCTCTCTCACGTGTTTTTCCTCGACTAGCCTGCGGGATGCATCCTCTCGCACGTGTTTTTACTCGACTAGCCTGCGGGATGCATCCTCTCTCACGTTTTTTTACCCGACTAGCCTGCGGGAAGCATCCTCCCGCACGTGTTTTTGCTCGACTAGCCTGCGGGATGCATCCTCTCGCACGTGTTTTTGCTCGACTAGCCTGCGGGATGCATCCTCTCGCACGTGTTTTTGCTCGACTAGCCTGCGGGATGCATCCTCTCGCACGTGTTTTTACTCGACTAGCCTGCGGGATGCATCCTCTCGCACGTGTTTTTTCTCGACTAGCCTGCGGGATGCATCCTCTCGCGCGTGTTTTTGCTCGACTAGCCTGCGGGATGCATCCTCTCGCGCGTGTTTTTGCTCGACTAGCCTGCGGGATGCATCCTCTAGCGCGTGTTTTTGCTAGACTAGCCTGCGGGATGCATCCTCTCGCGCGTGTTTTTGCTCGACTAGCCTGCGGGATGCATCCTCTCGCGCGTGTTTTTGCTCGACTGGCCTGCGTGATGCATCCTCTCGCGCGTGTTTTTGCTCGACTAGCATGCGGGATGCATCCTCTCGCGCGTGTTTTTGCTCGACTAGCCTGCGTGATGCATCCTCTCGCGCGTGTTTTTGCTCGACTAGCCTGCGGGATGCATCCTCTGGCGCGTGTTTTTGCTCGACTAGCCTGCGGGATGCATCCTCTCGCGCGTGTTTTTGCTCGACTAGCCTGCGGGATGCATCCTCTCGCGCGTGTTTTTGCTCGACTAGCCTGCGGGATGCATCCTCTCGCGCGTGTTTTTGCTCGACTAGCCTGCGGGATGCATCCTCTCGCACGTGTTTTTACTCGACTAGCCTGCGGGATGCATCCTCTCGCACGTGTTTTTGCTCGACTAGCCTGCGGGATGCATCCTCTCGCACGTGTTTTTGCTCGACTAGCCTGCGGGATGCATCCTCTCGCACGTGTTTTTACTCGACTAGCCTGCGGGATGCATCCTCTCGCACGTGTTTTTACTCGACTAGCCTGCGGGATGCATCCTCTCGCACGTGTTTTTACTCGACTAGCCTGCGGGATGCATCCTCTCGCACGTGTTTTTTCTCGACTAGCCTGCGGGATGCATCCTCTCGCGCGTGTTTTTGCTCGACTAGCCTGCGGGATGCATCCTCTCGCGCGTGTTTTTGCTCGACTAGCCTGCGGGATGCATCCTCTCGCGCGTGTTTTTGACTCGACTAGCCTGCGGGGTGCATCCTCTGGTACGTGTTTTTACTCGACTAGCCTGCGGGATGCATCCTCTCGCACGTGTTTTTACTCGACTAGCCTGCGGGATGCATCCTCTCGCACGTGTTTTTGCTCGACTAGCCTGCGGGATGCATCCTCCCGCACGTGTTTTTGCTCGACTAGCCTGCGGGATGCATCCTCCCGCACGTGTATTTGCTCGACTAGCCTGCGGGATGCATCCTCTCGCACGTGTTTTTACTCGACTAGCCTGCGGGATGGATCCTCTCGCACGTGTTTTTACTCGACTAGCCTGCGGGATGCATCCTCTCGCACGTGTTTTTACTCGACTAGCCTGCGGGATGCATCCTCTCGCACGTGTTTTTACTCGACTAGCCTGCGGGATGCATCCTCTGGCACGTGTTTTTACTCGACTAGCCTGCGGGATGCATCCTCTCGCACGTGTTTTTACTCGACTAGCCTGCGGGATGCATCCTCTGGCACGTGTTTTTACTCGACTAGCCTGCGGGATGCATCCTCTGGCACGTGTTTTTACTCGACTAGCCTGCGGGATGCATCCTCTCGCACGTGTTTTTACTCGACTAGCCTGCGGGATGCATCCTCTGGCACGTGTTTTTACTCGACTAGCCTGCGGGATGCATCCTCTGGCACGTGTTTTTACTCGACTAGCCTGCGGGATGCATCCTCTCGCACGTGGTTTTACTCGACTAGCCTGAGGGATGCATCCTCTGGCGCGTGTTTTTGCTCGACTAGCCTGCGGGATGCATCCTCTCGCACGTGTTTTTGCTCGACTAGCCTGGGGGTGCATCCTCTCGCACGTGTTTTTGCTCGACTAGCCTGCGGGATGCATCCTCTCGCACGTGTTTTTACTCGACTAGCCTGCGGGATGCATCCTCTCGCACGTGTTTTTACTCGACTAGCCTGCGGGATGCATCCTCTCGCACGTGTTTTTACTCGACTAGCCTGCGGGATGCATCCTCTCGCACGTGTTTTTTCTCGACTAGCCTGCGGGATGCATCCTCTCGCGCGGGTTTTTGCTCGACTAGCCTGCGGGATGCATCCTCTCGCGCGTGTTTTTGCTCGACTAGCCTGCGGGATGCATCCTCTCGCGCGTATTTTTGCTCGACTAGCCTGCGGGATGCATCCTCTGGCGCGTGTTTTTGCTCGACTAGCCTGCGGGATGCATCCTCTCCCGCGTGTTTTTGCTCGACTAGCCTGCGGGATGCATCCTCTCGCGCGTGTTTTTGCTCGACTAGCCTGCGGGATGCATCCTCTCGCACGTGTTTTTACTCGACTAGCCTGCGGGATGCATCCTCTGGCACGTGTTTTTACTCGACTAGCCTGCGGGATGCATGCTCTCGCACGTGTTTTTTACTCGACTAGCCTGCGGATGCATCCTCTGGCACGTGTTTTTACTCGACTAGCCTGCGGGATGCATCCTCTGGTACGTGTTTTTACTCGACTAGCCTGCGGGATGCATCCTCTCGCACGTGTTTTTACTCGACTAGCCTGAGGGATGCATTCTCTCTCACGTGTTTTTACTCGACTAGCCTGCGGGATGCATCCTCTCGCACGTGTTTTTACTCGACTAGCCTGCGGGATGCATCCTCTGGCACGTGTTTTTACTCGACTAGCCTGCGGGATGCAGCCTCTGGCACGTGTTTTAACTCGACTAGCCTGCGGGATGCATCCTCTCGCACGTGTTTTTACTCGACTAGCCTGAGGGATGCATTCTCTCTCACGTGTTTTTCCTCGACTAGCCTGCGGGATGCATCCTCTCGCACGTGTTTTTACTAGACTAGCCTGCGGGATGCATCCTCTCTCACGTTTTTTTACCCGACTAGCCTGCGGGAAGCATCCTCCCGCACGTGTTTTTGCTCGACTAGCCTGCGGGATGCATCCTCTCGCACGTGTTTTTGCTCGACTAGCCTGCGGGATGCATCCTCTCGCACGTGTTTTTGCTCGACTAGCCTGCGGGATGCATCCTCTCTCACGTGTTTTTACTCGACTAGCCTGCGGGATGCATCCTCTCGCACGTGTTTTTACTCGACTAGCCTGCGGGATGCATCCTCTCGCACGTGTTTTTACTCGACTAGCCTGCGGGATGCATCCTCTCGCACGTGTTTTTTCTCGACTAGCCTGCGGGATGCATCCTCTCGCGCGTGTTTTTGCTCGACTAGCCTGCGGGATGCATCCTCTCGCGCGTGTTTTTGCTCGACTAGCCTGCGGGATGCATCCTCTCGCGCGTGTTTTTGCTCGACTAGCCTGCGGGATGCATCCTCTCGCGCGTGTTTTTGCTCGACTAGCCTGCGGGATGCATCCTCTGGCACGTGTTTTTACTCGACTAGCCTGCGGGATGCATCCTCTCGCACGTGTTTTTACTCGACTAGCCTGCGGGATGTATCCTCTGGCACGTGTTTTTACTCGACTAGCCTGCGGGATGCATCCTCTGGCACGTGTTTTTACTCGACTAGCCTGCGGGATGCATCCTCTCGCACGTGTTTTTACTCGACTAGCCTGAGGGATGCATCCTCTCGCACGTGTTTTTACTCGACTAGCCTGCGGGATGCATCCTCTGGCACGTGTTTTTACTCGACTAGCCTGCGGGATGCATCCTCTCGTACGTGTTTTTACTCGACTAGCCTGCGGGATGCATCCTCTGGCACGTGTTTTTACTCGACTAGCCTGCGGGATGCATCCTCTGGTACGTGTTTTTACTCGACTAGCCTGCGGGATGCATCCTCTCGCACGTGTTTTTACTCGACTAGCCTGAGGGATGCATTCTCTCTCACGTGTTTTTACTCGACTAGCCTGCGGGATGCATCCTCTCTCACGTGTTTTTACTCGACTAGCCTGCGGGATGCATCCTCTGGCACGTGTTTTTACTCGACTAGCCTGCGGGATGCAGCCTCTGGCACGTGTTTTAACTCGACTAGCCTGCGGGATGCATCCTCTCGCACGTGTTTTTACTCGACTAGCCTGAGGGATGCATTCTCTCTCACGTGTTTTTCCTCGACTAGCCTGCGGGATGCATCCTCTCGCACGTGTTTTTACTCGACTAGCCTGCGGGATGCATCCTCTCTCACGTTTTTTTACCCGACTAGCCTGCGGGAAGCATCCTCCCGCACGTGTTTTTGCTCGACTAGCCTGCGGGATGCATCCTCTCGCACGTGTTTTTGCTCGACTAGCCTGCGGGATGTATCCTCTCGCGCGTGTTTTTGCTCGACTAGCCTGCGAGATGCATCCTCTGGCACGTGTTTTTACTCGACTAGCCTGCGGGATGCATCCTCTGGCACGTGTTTTTACTCGACTAGCCTGCGGGATGCATCCTCTCGCACGTGTTTTTACTCGGCTAGCCTGAGGGATGCATTCTCTCTCACGTGTTTTTCCTCGACTAGCCTGCGGGATGCATCCTCTCGCACGTGTTTTTACTCGACTAGCCTGCGGGATGCATCCTCTCTCACGTTTTTTTACCCGACTAGCCTGCGGGAAGCATCCTCCCGCACGTGTTTTTGCTCGACTAGCCTGCGGGATGCATCCTCTCGCACGTGTTTTTGCTCGACTAGCCTGCGGGATGCATCCTCTCGCACGTGTTTTTGCTCGACTAGCCTGCGGGATGCATCCTCTCGCACGTGTTTTTACTCGACTAGCCTGCGGGATGCATCCTCTCGCACGTGTTTTTACTCGACTAGCCTGCGGGATGCATCCTCTCGCACGTGTTTTTACTCGACTAGCCTGCGGGATGCATCCTCTCGCACGTGTTTTTTCTCGACTAGCCTGCGGGATGCATCCTCTCGCGCGTGTTTTTGCTCGACTAGCCTGCGGGATGCATCCTCTCGCGCGTGTTTTTGCTCGACTAGCCTGCGGGATGCATCCTCTCGCGCGTGTTTTTGCTAGACTAGCCTGCGGGATGCATCCTCTCGCGCGTGTTTTTGCTCGACTAGCCTGCGGGATGCATCCTCTCGCGCGTGTTTTTGCTCGACTAGCCTGCGTGATGCATCCTCTCGCGCGTGTTTTTGCTCGACTAGCATGCGGGATGCATCCTCTGGCGCGTGTTTTTGCTCGACTAGCCTGCGGGATGCATCCTCTCGCGCGTGTTTTTGCTCGACTAGCCTGCGGGATGCATCCTCTCGCGCGTGTTTTTGCTCGACTAGCCTGCGGGATGCATCCTCTCGCGCGTGTTTTTGCTCGACTAGCCTGCGGGATGCATCCTCTCGCACGTGTTTTTACTCGACTAGCCTGAGGGATGCATCCTCTCGCACGTGTTTTTACTCGACTAGCCTGCGGGATGCATCCTCTGGCACGTGTTTTTACTCGACTAGCCTGCGGGATGCATCCTCTCGCACGTGTTTTTACTCGACTAGCCTGCGGGATGCATCCTCTCGCACGTGTTTTTACTCGACTAGCCTGCGGGATGCATCCTCTGGTACGTGTTTTTACTCGACTAGCCTGCGGGATGCATCCTCTCGCACGTGTTTTTACTCGACTAGCCTGAGGGATGCATTCTCTCTCACGTGTTTTTACTCGACTAGCCTGCGGGATGCATCCTCTCGCACGTGTTTTTACTCGACTAGCCTGCGGGATGCATCCTCTTGCACGTGTTTTTACTCGACTAGCCTGCGGGATGCAGCCTCTGGCACGTGTTTTAACTCGACTAGCCTGCGGGATGCATCCTCTCGCACGTGTTTTTAATCGACTAGCCTGAGGGATGCATTCTCTCTCACGTGTTTTTCCTCGACTAGCCTGCGGGATGCATCCTCTCGCACGTGTTTTTACTCGACTAGCCTGCGGGATGCATCCTCTCTCACGTTTTTTTACCCGAGTAGCCTGCGGGAAGCATCCTCCCGCACGTGTTTTTGCTCGACTAGCCTGCGGGATGCATCCTCTCGCACGTGTTTTTGCTCGACTAGCCTGCGGGATGCATCCTCTCGCGCGTGTTTTTGCTCGACTAGCCTGCGGGATGCATCCTCTCGCGCGTGTTTTTGCTCGACTAGCCTGCGGGATGCATCCTCTCGCGCGTGTTTTTGCTCGACTAGCCTGCGGGATGCATCCTCTCGCGCGTGTTTTTGCTCGACTAGCCTGCGTGATGCATCCTCTCGCGCGTGTATTTTGCTCGACTAGCATGCGGGATGCATCCTCTCGCGCGTGTTTTTGCTCGACTAGCCTGCGTGATGCATCCTCTCGCGCGTGTTTTTGCTCGACTAGCCTGCGGGATGCATCCTCTCGCGCGTGTTTTTGCTCGACTAGCCTGCGGGATGCATCCTCTCGCGCGTGTTTTTGCTCGACTAGCCTGCGGGATGCATCCTCTCGCGCGTGTTTTTACTCGACTAGCCTGCGGGATGCATCCTCTCGCACGTTTTTTTACTCGACTAGCCTGCGGGATGCATCCTCTGGCACGTGTTTTTACTCGACTAGCCTGCGGGATGCATCCTTTCGCACGTGTTTTTACTCGACTAGCCTGCGGGATGCATCCTCTGGCACGTGTTTTTACTCGACTAGCCTGCGGGATGCATCCTCTGGCACGTGTTTTTACTCGACTAGCCTGCGGGATGCATCCTCTCGCACGTGTTTTTACTCGGCTAGCCTGAGGGATGCATTCTCTCTCACGTGTTTTTCCTCGACTAGCCTGCGGGATGCATCCTCTCGCACGTGTTTTTACTCGACTAGCCTGCGGGATGCATCCTCTCTCACGTTTTTTTACCCGACTAGCCTGCGGGAAGCATCCTCCCGCACGTGTTTTTGCTCGACTAGCCTGCGGGATGCGTCCTCTCGCACGTGTTTTTGCTCGACTAGCCTGCGGGATGCATCCTCTCGCACGTGTTTTTGCTCGACTAGCCTGCGGGATGCATCCTCTCGCACGTGTTTTTACTCGACTAGCCTGCGGGATGCATCCTCTCGCGCGTGTTTTTGCTAGACTAGCCTGCGGGATGCATCCTCTCGCGCGTGTTTTTGCTCGACTAGCCTGCGGGATGCATCCTCTCGCGCGTGTTTTTGCTCGACTAGCCTGCGTGATGCATCCTCTCGCGCGTGTTTTTGCTCGACTAGCATGCGGGATGCATCCTCTCGCGCGTGTTTTTGCTCGACTAGCCTGCGGGATGCATCCTCCCGCACGTGTATTTGCTCGACTAGCCTGCGGGATGCATCCTCTCGCACGTGTTTTTACTCGACTAGCCTGCGGGATGGATCCTCTCGCACGTGTTTTTACTCGACTAGCCTGCGGGATGCATCCTCTCGCACGTGTTTTTACTCGACTAGCCTGCGGGATGCATCCTCTCGCACGTGTTTTTACTCGACTAGCCTGCGGGATGCATCCTCTGGCACGTGTTTTTACTCGACTAGCCTGCGGGATGCATCCTCTCGCACGTGTTTTTACTCGACTAGCCTGCGGGATGCATCCTCTGGCACGTGTTTTTACTCGACTAGCCTGCGGGATGCATCCTCTGGCACGTGTTTTTACTCGACTAGCCTGCGGGATGCATCCTCTCGCACGTGTTTTTACTCGACTAGCCTGCGGGATGCATCCTCTGGCACGTGTTTTTACTCGACTAGCCTGCGGGATGCATCCTCTGGCACGTGTTTTTACTCGACTAGCCTGCGGGATGCATCCTCTGGCACGTGTTTTTACTCGACTAGCCTGCGGGATGCATCCTCTCGCACGTGTTTTTACTCGACTAGCCTGAGGGATGCATTCTCTCTCACGTGTTTTTCCTCGACTAGCCTGCGGGATGCATCCTCTCGCACGTGTTTTTACTCGACTAGCCTGCGGGATGCATCCTCTCTCACGTTTTTTTACCCGACTAGCCTGCGGGAAGCATCCTCCCGCACGTGTTTTTGCTCGACTAGCCTGCGGGATGCATCCTCTCGCACGTGTTTTTGCTCGACTAGCCTGCGGGATGCATCCTCTCGCACGTGTTTTTGCTCGACTAGCCTGCGGGATGCATCCTCTCGCACGTGTTTTTACTCGACTAGCCTGCGGGATGCATCCTCTCGCACGTGTTTTTACTCGACTAGCCTGCGGGATGCATCCTCTCGCACGTGTTTTTACTCGACTAGCCTGCGGGATGCATCCTCTCGCACGTGTTTTTTCTCGACTAGCCTGCGGGATGCATCCTCTCGCGCGTGTTTTTGCTCGACTAGCCTGCGGGATGCATCCTCTCGCGCGTGTTTTTGCTCGACTAGCCTGCGGGATGCATCCTCTCGCGCGTATTTTTGCTCGACTAGCCTGCGGGATGCATCCTCTCGCGCGTGTTTTTGCTCGACTAGCCTGCGGGATGCATCCTCTCGCGCGTGTTTTTGCTCGACTAGCCTGCGGGATGCATCCTCTCGCGCGTGTTTTTACTCGACTAGCCTGCGGGATGCATCCTCTCGCACGTGTTTTTACTCGACTAGCCTGCGGGATGCATCCTCTGGCACGTGTTTTTACTCGACTAGCCTGCGGGATGCATCCTCTCGCACGTGTTTTTACTCGACTAGCCTGCGGGATGCATCCTCTGGCACGTGTTTTTACTCGACTAGCCTGCGGGATGCATCCTCTGGCACGTGTTTTTACTCGACTAGCCTGCGGGATGCATCCTCTCGCACGTGTTTTTACTCGGCTAGCCTGAGGGATGCATTCTCTCTCACGTGTTTTTCCTCGACTAGCCTGCGGGATGCATCCTCTCGAACGTGTTTTTACTCGACTAGCCTGCGGGATGCATCCTCTCTCACGTTTTTTTACCCGACTAGCCTGCGGGAAGCATCCTCCCGCACGTGTTTTTGCTCGACTAGCCTGCGGGATGCATCCTCTCGCACGTGTTTTTGCTCGACTAGCCTGCGGGATGCATCCTCTCGCACGTGTTTTTGCTCGACTAGCCTGCGGGATGCATCCTCTCGCACGTGTTTTTACTCGACTAGCCTGCGGGATGCATCCTCTCGCACGTGTTTTTACTCGACTAGCCTGCGGGATGCATCCTTTCGCACGTGTTTTTACTCGACTAGCCTGCGGGATGCATCCTCTCGCACGTGTTTTTTCTCGACTAGCCTGCGGGATGCATCCTCTCGCGCGTGTTTTTGCTCGACTAGCCTGCGGGATGCATCCTCTCGCGCGTGTTTTTGCTCGACTAGCCTGCGGGATGCATCCTCTCGCGCGTGTTTTTGCTAGACTAGCCTGCGGGATGCATCCTCTCGCGCGTGTTTTTGCTCGACTAGCCTGCGGGATGCATCCTCTCGCGCGTGTTTTTGCTCGACTGGCCTGCGTGATGCATCCTCTCGCGCGTGTTTTTGCTCGACTAGCCTGCGGGATGCATCCTCTCGCGCGTGTTTTTGCTCGACTAGCCTGCGGGATGCATCCTCTCGCGCGTGTTTTTGCTCGACTGGCCTGCGGGATGCATCCTCTCGCGCGTGTATTTGCTCGACTAGCCTGCGGGATGCATCCTCTCGCGCGTGTTTTTGCTCGACTAGCCTGCGGGATGCATCCTCTCGCGCGTGTTTTTACTCGACTAGCCTGCGGGATGCATCCTCTCGCACGTGTTTTTACACGACTAGCCTGCGGGATGCATCCTCTGGCACGTGTTTTTACTCGACTAGCCTGCGGGATGCATCCTCTCGCACGTGTTTTTACTCGACTAGCCTGCGGGATGCATCCTCTGGCACGTGTTTTTACTCGACTAGCCTGCGGGATGCATCCTCTGGCACGTGTTTTTACTCGACTAGCCTGCGGGATGCATCCTCTCTCACGTGTTTTTCCTCGACTAGCCTGCGGGATGCATCCTCTCGCACGTGTTTTTACTCGACTAGCCTGCGGGATGCATCCTCTCTCACGTTTTTTTACCCGACTAGCCTGCGGGAAGCATCCTCCCGCACGTGTTTTTGCTCGACTAGCCTGCGGGATGCATCCTCTCGCACGTGTTTTTGCTCGACTAGCCTGCGGGATGCATCCTCTCGCACGTGTTTTTGCTCGACTAGCCTGCGGGATGCATCCTCTCGCACGTGTTTTTACTCGACTAGCCTGCGGGATGCATCCTCTCGCACGTGTTTTTACTCGACTAGCCTGCGGGATGCATCCTCTCGCACGTGTTTTTACTCGACTAGCCTGCGGGATGCATCCTCTCGCACGTGTTTTTTCTCGACTAGCCTGCGGGATGCGTCCTCTCGCGCGTGTTTTTGCTCGACTAGCCTGCGGGATGCATCCTCTCGCGCGTGTTTTTGTTCGACTAGCCTGCGGGATGCATCCTCTCGCGCGTGTTTTTGCTAGACTAGCCTGCGGGATGCATCCTCTCGCGCGTGTTTTTGCTAGACTAGCCTGCGGGATGCATCCTCTCGCGCGTGTTTTTGCTCGACTGGCCCCCGTGATGCATCCTCTCGCGCGTGTTTTTGCTCGACTAGCATGCGGGATGCATCCTCTCGCGCGTGTTTTTGCTCGACTAGCCTGCGTGATGCATCCTCTCGCGCGTGTTTTTGCTCGACTAGCCTGCGGGATGCATCCTCTGGCGCGTGTTTTTGCTCGACTAGCCTGCGGGATGCATCCTCTCGCGCGTGTTTTTGCTCGACTAGCCTGCGGGATGCATCCTCTCGCGCGTGTTTTTGCTCGACTAGCCTGCGGGATGCATCCTCTCGCGCGTGTTTTTGCTCGACTAGCCTGCGGGATGCATCCTCTCGCGCGTGTTTTTACTCGACTAGCCTGCGGGATGCATCCTCTCGCACGTGTTTTTGCTCGACTAGCCTGCCGTGATGCATCCTCTCGCACGTGTTTTTGCTCGACTAGCCTGCGGGATGCATCCTCTCGCACGTGTTTTTGCTCGACTAGCCTGCGGGATGCATCCTCTCGCGCGTGTTTTTGCTAGACTAGCCTGCGGGATGCATCCTCTCGCGCGTGTTTTTGCTCGACTAGCCTGCGGGATGCATCCTCTCGCGCGTGTTTTCGCTCGACTAGCCTGCGTTATGCATCCTCTCGCGCGTGTTTTTGCTCGACTAGCATGCGGGATGCATCCTCTCGCGCGTGTTTTTGCTCGACTAGCCTGCGTGATGCATCCTCTCGCGTGTGTTTTTACTCGACTAGCCTGCGGGATGCATCCTCTGGCGCGTGTTTTTGCTCGACTAGCCTGCGGGATGCATCCTCTCGCGCGTGTTTTTGCTCGACTAGCCTGCGGGATGCATCCTCTCGCGCGTGTTTTTGCTCGACTAGCCTGCGGGATGCATCCTCTCGCGCGTGTTTTTGCTCGACTAGCCTGCGGGATGCATCCTCTCGCACGTGTTTTTACTCGACTAGCCTGAGGGATGCATCCTCTCGCACGTGTTTTTACTCGACTAGCCTGCGGGATGCATCCTCTGGCACGTGTTTTTACTCGACTAGCCTGCGGGATGCATCCTCTCGCACGTGTTTTTACTCGACTAGCCTGCGGGATGCATCCTCTGGCACGTGTTTTTACTCGACTAGCCTGCGGGATGCATCCTCTGGTTCGTGTTTTTACTCGACTTGCCTGCGGGATGCATCCTCTCGCACGTGTTTTTACTCGACTAGCCTGAGGGATGCATTCTCTCTCACGTGTTTTTACTCGACTAGCCTGCGGGATGCATCCTCTCGCACGTGTTTTTATTCGACTAGCCTGCGGGATGCATCCTCTGGCACGTGTTTTTACTCGACTAGCCTGCGGGATGCAGCCTCTGGCACGTGTTTTAACTCGACTAGCCTGCGGGATGCATCCTCTCGCACGTGTTTTTACTCGACTAGCCTGAGGGATGCATTCTCTCTCACGTGTTTTTCCTCGACTAGCCTGCGGGATGCATCCTCTCGCACGTGTTTTTACTCGACTAGCCTGCGGGATGCATCCTCTCTCACGTTTTTTTACCCGACTAGCCTGCGGGAAGCATCCTCCCGCACGTGTTTTTGCTCGACTAGCCTGCGGGATGCATCCTCTCGCACGTGTTTTTGCTCGACTAGCCTGCGGGATGCATCCTCTCGCGCGTGTTTTTGCTCGACTAGCCTGCGGGATGCATCCTTTCGCACGTGTTTTTACTCGACTAGCCTGCGGGATGCATCCTCTCGCGCGTGTTTTTGCTCGACTAGCCTGCGGGATGCATCCTCTCGCACGTGTTTTTACTCGACTAGCCTGCGGGATGCATCCTATCGCGCGTGTTTTTGCTCGACTAGCCTGCGGGATGCATCCTCTCGCGCGTGTTTTTGCTAGACTAGCCTGCGGGATGCATCCTCTCGCGCGTGTTTTTGCTCGACTAGCCTGCGGGATGCATCCTCTCGCGCGTGTTTTTGCTCGACTGGCCTGCGTGATGCATCCTCTCGCGCGTGTTTTTGCTCGACTAGCCTGCGGGATGCATCCTCTCGCGCGTGTTTTTGCTCGACTAGCCTGCGGGATGCATCCTCTCGCGCGTGTTTTTGCTCGACTGGCCTGCGGGATGCATCCTCTCGCGCGTGTTTTTGCTCGACTAGCCTGCGGGATGCATCCTCTCGCGCGTGTTTTTGCTCGACTAGCCTGCGGGATGCATCCTCTCGCGCGTGTTTTTACTCGACTAGCCCGCGGGATGCATCCTCTCGCACGTGTTTTTACACGACTAGCCTGCGGGATGCATCCTCTGGCACGTGTTTTTACTCGACTAGCCTGCGGGATGCATCCTCTCGCACGTGTTTTTACTCGACTAGCCTGCGGGATGCATCCTCTGGCACGTGTTTTTACTCGACTAGCCTGCGGGATGCATCCTCTGGCACGTGTTTTTACTCGACTAGCCTGCGGGATGCATCCTCTCTCACGTGTTTTTCCTCGACTAGCCTGCGGGATGCATCCTCTCGCACGTGTTTTTACTCGACTAGCCTGCGGGATGCATCCTCTCTCACGTTTTTTTACCCGACTAGCCTGCGGGAAGCATCCTCCCGCACGTGTTTTTGCTCGACTAGCCTGCGGGATGCATCCTCTCGCACGTGTTTTTGCTCGACTAGCCTGCGGCATGCATCCTCTCGCACGTGTTTTTGCTCGACTAGCCTGCGGGATGCATCCTCTCGCACGTGTTTTTACTCGACTAGCCTGCGGGATGCATCCTCTCGCACGTGTTTTTACTCGACTAGCCTGCGGGATGCATCCTCTCGCACGTGTTTTTACTCGACTAGCCTGCGGGATGCATCCTCTCGCACGTGTTTTTTCTCGACTAGCCTGCGGGATGCATCCTCTCGCGCGTGTTTTTGCTCGACTAGCCTGCGGGATGCATCCTCTCGCGCGTGTTTTTGTTCGACTAGCCTGCGGGATGCATCCTCTCGCGCGTGTTTTTGCTAGACTAGCCTGCGGGATGCATCCTCTCGCGCGTGTTTTTGCTCGACTAGCCTGCGGGATGCATCCTCTCGCGCGTGTTTTTGCTCGACTGGCCCCCGTGATGCATCCTCTCGCGCGTGTTTTTGCTCGACTAGCATGCGGGATGCATCCTCTCGCGCGTGTTTTTGCTCGACTAGCCTGCGTGATGCATCCTCTCGCGCGTGTTTTTGCTCGACTAGCCTGCGGGATGCATCCTCTGGCGCGTGTTTTTGCTCGACTAGCCTGCGGGATGCATCCTCTCGCGCGTGTTTTTGCTCGACTAGCCTGCGGGATGCATCCTCTCGCGCGTGTTTTTGCTCGACTAGCCTGCGGGATGCATCCTCTCGCGCGTGTTTTTGCTCGACTAGCCTGCGGGATGCATCCTCTCGCGCGTGTTTTTACTCGACTAGCCTGCGGGATGCATCCTCTCGCACGTGTTTTTGCTCGACTAGCCTGCGGGATGCATCCTCTCGCACGTGTTTTTGCTCGACTAGCCTGCGGGATGCATCCTCTCGCACGTGTTTTTGCTCGACTAGCCTGCGGGATGCATCCTCTCGCGCGTGTTTTTGCTAGACTAGCCTGCGGGATGCATCCTCTCGCGCGTGTTTTTGCTCGACTAGCCTGCGGGATGCATCCTCTCGCGCGTGTTTTCGCTCGACTAGCCTGCGTTATGCATCCTCTCGCGCGTGTTTTTGCTCGACTAGCATGCGGGATGCATCCTCTCGCGCGTGTTTTTGCTCGACTAGCCTGCGTGATGCATCCTCTCGCGTGTGTTTTTACTCGACTAGCCTGCGGGATGCATCCTCTGGCGCGTGTTTTTGCTCGACTATCCTGCGGGATGCATCCTCTCGCGTGTGTTTTTGCTCGACTAGCCTGCGGGATGCATCCTCTCGCGCGTGTTTTTGCTCGACTAGCCTGCGGGATGCATCCTCTCGCGCGTGTTTTTGCTCGACTAGCCTGCGGGATGCATCCTCTCGCACGTGTTTTTACTCGACTAGCCTGAGGGATGCATCCTCTCGCACGTGTTTTTACTCGACTAGCCTGCGGGATGCATCCTCTGGCACGTGTTTTTACTCGACTAGCCTGCGGGATGCATCCTCTCGCACGTGTTTTTACTCGACTAGCCTGCGGGATGCATCCTCTGGCACGTGTTTTTACTCGACTAGCCTGCGGGATGCATCCTCTGGTTCGTGTTTTTACTCGACTAGCCTGCGGGATGCATCCTCTCGCACGTGTTTTTACTCGACTAGCCTGAGGGATGCATTCTCTCTCACGTGTTTTTACTCGACTAGCCTGCGGGATGCATCCTCTCGCACGTGTTTTTATTCGACTAGCCTGCGGGATGCATCCTCTGGCACGTGTTTTTACTCGACTAGCCTGCGGGATGCAGCCTCTGGCACGTGTTTTAACTCGACTAGCCTGCGGGATGCATCCTCTCGCACGTGTTTTTACTCGACTAGCCTGAGGGATGCATTCTCTCTCACGTGTTTTTCCTCGACTAGCCTGCGGGATGCATCCTCTCGCACGTGTTTTTACTCGACTAGCCTGCGGGATGCATCCTCTCTCACGTTTTTTTACCCGACTAGCCTGCGGGAAGCATCCTCCCGCACGTGTTTTTGCTCGACTAGCCTGCGGGATGCATCCTCTCGCACGTGTTTTTGCTCGACTAGCCTGCGGGATGCATCCTCTCGCGCGTGTTTTTGCTCGACTAGCCTGCGGGATGCATCCTCTCGCGCGTGTTTTTGCTCGACTAGCCTGCGGGATGCATCCTCTCGCGCGTGTTTTTGCTCGACTAGCCTGCGGGATGCATCCTCTCGCACGTGTTTTTACTCGACTAGCCTGCGGGATGCATCCTCTCGCACGTGTTTTTACTCGACTAGCCTGCGGGATGCATCCTCTCGCGCGTGTTTTTGCTAGACTAGCCTGCGGGATGCATCCTCTCGCGCGTGTTTTTGCTCGACTAGCCTGCGGGATGCATCCTCTCGCGCGTGTTTTTGCTCGACTAGCCTGCGTGATGCATCCTCTCGCGCGTGTTTTTGCTCGACTAGCATGCGGGATGCATCCTCTCGCGCGTGTTTTTGCTCGACTAGCCTGCGTGATGCATCCTCTCGCGCGTGTTTTTGCTCGACTAGCCTGCGGGATGCATCCTCTGGCGCGTGTTTTTACTCGACTAGCCTGCGGGATGCATCCTCTGGCACGTGTTTTTACTCGACTAGCCTGCGGGATGCAGCCTCTGGCACGTGTTTTAACTCGACTAGCCTGCGGGATGGATCCTCTCGCACGTGTTTTTACTCGACTAGCCTGAGGGATGCATTCTCTCTCACGTGTTTTTCCTCGACTAGCCTGCGGGATGCATCCTCTCGCACGTGTTTTTACTCGACTAGCCTGCGGGATGCATCCTCTCTCACGTTTTTTTACCCGACTAGCCTGCGGGAAGCATCCTCCCGCACGTGTTTTTGCTCGACTAGCCTGCGGGATGCATCCTCTCGCACGTGTTTTTGCTCGACTAGCCTACGGGATGCATCCTCTCGCACGTGTTTTTGCTCGACTAGCCTGCGGGATGCATCCTCTCGCACGTGTTTTTACTCGACTAGCCTGCGGGATGCATCCTCTCGCACGTGTTTTTACTCGACTAGCCTGCGGGATGCATCCTCTCGCGCGTGTTTTTACTCGACTACCCTGCGGGATGCATCCTCTCGCACGTGTTTTTACTCGACTAGCCTGCGGGATGCATCCTCTCGCACGTGTTTTTACTCGACTAGCCTGCGGGATGCATCCTCTCTCACGTTTTTTTACCCGACTAGCCTGCGGGAAGCATCCTCCCGCACGTGTTTTTGCTCGACTAGCCTGCGGGATGCATCCTCTCGCACGTGTTTTTACTCGACTAGCCTGCGGGATGCATCCTCTCGCGCGTGTTTTTGCTAGACTAGCCTGCGGGATGCATCCTCTCGCGCGTGTTTTTGCTCGACTAGCCTGCGGGATGCATCCTCTCGCGCGTGTTTTTGCTCGACTAGCCTGCGTGATGCATCCTCTCGCGCGTGTTTTTGCTCGACTAGCATGCGGGATGCATCCTCTCGCGCGTGTTTTTGCTCGACTAGCCTGCGTGATGCATCCTCTCGCGCGTGTTTTTGCTCGACTAGCCTGCGGGATGCATCCTCTGGCGCGTGTTTTTACTCGACTAGCCTGCGGGATGCATCCTCTGGCACGTGTCTTTACTCGACTAGCCTGCGGGATGCAGCCTCTGGCACGTGTTTTAACTCGACTAGCCTGCGGGATGCATCCTCTCGCACGTGTTTTTACTCGACTAGCCTGAGGGATGCATTCTCTCTCACGTGTTTTTCCTCGACTAGCCTGCGGGATGCATCCTCTCGCACGTGTTTTTACTCGACTAGCCTGCGGGATGCATCCTCTCTCACGTTTTTTTACCCGACTAGCCTGCGGGAAGCATCCTCCCGCACGTGTTTTTGCTCGACTAGCCTGCGGGATGCATCCTCTCGCACGTGTTTTTGCTCGACTAGCCTACGGGATGCATCCTCTCGCACGTGTTTTTGCTCGACTAGCCTGCGGGATGCATCCTCTCGCACGTGTTTTTACTCGACTAGCCTGCGGGATGCATCCTCTCGCACGTGTTTTTACTCGACTAGCCTGCGGGATGCATCCTCTCGCGCGTGTTTTTACTCGACTACCCTGCGGGATGCATCCTCTCGCACGTGTTTTTACTCGACTAGCCTGCGGGATGCATCCCCTCGCACGAGTTTTTACTCGACTAGCCTGCGGGATGCATCCTCTCGCACGTGTTTTTACTCGACTAGCCTGCGGGATGCACCCTCTCGCACGTGTTTTTACTCGACTAGCCTGCGGGATGCATCCTCTCGCACGTGTTTTTGCTCGACTAGCCTGCGGGATGCATCCTCCCGCACGTGTTTTTGCTCGACTAGCCTGCGGGATGCATCCTCCCGCACGTGTATTTGCTCGACTAGCCTGCGGGATGGATCCTCTCGCACGTGTTTTTACTCGACTAGCCTGCGGGATGCATCCTCTCGCACGTGTTTTTACTCGACTAGCCTGCGGGATGCATCCTTTCGCACGTGTTTTTACTCGACTAGCCTGCGGGATGCATCCTCTCGAACGTGTTTTTTCTCGACTAGCCTGCGGGATGCATCCTCTCGCGCGTGTTTTTGCTCGACTAGCCTGCGGGATGCATCCTCTCGCGCGTGTTTTTGCTCGACTAGCCTGCGGGATGCATCCTCTCGCGCGTGTTTTTGCTCGACTAGCCTGCGGGATGCATCCTCCCGCGCGTGTTTTTGCTCGACTAGCCTGCGGGATGCATCCTCTCGCGCGTGTTTTTGCTCGACTAGCCTGCGTGATGCATCCTCTCGCGCGTGTTTTTGCTCGACTAGCCTGCGGGATGCATCCTCTCGCGCGTGTTTTTGCTCGACTAGCCTGCGGGATGCATCCTCTCGCACGTGTTTTTACTCGACTAGCCTGCGGGATGCATCCTCTCGCACGTGTTTTTACTCGACTAGCCTGCGGGATGCATCCTCTCGCGCGTGTTTTTGCTAGACTAGCCTGCGGGATGCATCCTCTCGCGCGTGTTTTTGCTCGACTAGCCTGCGGGATGCATCCTCTCGCGCGTGTTTTTGCTCGACTAGCCTGCGTGATGCATCCTCTCGCGCGTGTTTTTGCTCGACTAGCATGCGGGATGCATCCTCTCGCGCGTGTTTTTGCTCGACTAGCCTGCGGGATGCATCCTCTGGCGCGTGTTTTTACTCGACTAGCCTGCGGGATGCATCCTCTGGCACGTGTTTTTACTCGACTAGCCTGCGGGATGCAGCCTCTGGCACGTGTTTTAACTCGACTAGCCTGCGGGATGGATCCTCTCGCACGTGTTTTTACTCGACTAGCCTGAGGGATGCATTCTCTCTCACGTGTTTTTCCTCGACTAGCCTGCGGGATGCATCCTCTCGCACGTGTTTTTACTCGACTAGCCTGCGGGATGCATCCTCTCTCACGTTTTTTTACCCGACTAGCCTGCGGGAAGCATCCTCCCGCACGTGTTTTTGCTCGACTAGCCTGCGGGATGCATCCTCTCGCACGTGTTTTTGCTCGACTAGCCTACGGGATGCATCCTCTCGCACGTGTTTTTGCTCGACTAGCCTGCGGGATGCATCCTCTCGCACGTGTTTTTACTCGACTAGCCTGCGGGATGCATCCTCTCGCACGTGTTTTTACTCGACTAGCCTGCGGGATGCATCCTCTCGCGCGTGTTTTTACTCGACTACCCTGCGGGATGCATCCTCTCGCACGTGTTTTTACTCGACTAGCCTGCGGGATGCATCCTCTCGCACGTGTTTTTACTCGACTAGCCTGCGGGATGCATCCTCTCTCACGTTTTTTTACCCGACTAGCCTGCGGGAAGCATCCTCCCGCACGTGTTTTTGCTCGACTAGCCTGCGGGATGCATCCTCTCGCACGTGTTTTTACTCGACTAGCCTGCGGGATGCATCCTCTCGCGCGTGTTTTTGCTAGACTAGCCTGCGGGATGCATCCTCTCGCGCGTGTTTTTGCTCGACTAGCCTGCGGGATGCATCCTCTCGCGCGTGTTTTTGCTCGACTAGCCTGCGTGATGCATCCTCTCGCGCGTGTTTTTGCTCGACTAGCATGCGGGATGCATCCTCTCGCGCGTGTTTTTGCTCGACTAGCCTGCGTGATGCATCCTCTCGCGCGTGTTTTTGCTCGACTAGCCTGCGGGATGCATCCTCTGGCGCGTGTTTTTACTCGACTAGCCTGCGGGATGCATCCTCTGGCACGTGTCTTTACTCGACTAGCCTGCGGGATGCAGCCTCTGGCACGTGTTTTAACTCGACTAGCCTGCGGGATGCATCCTCTCGCACGTGTTTTTACTCGACTAGCCTGAGGGATGCATTCTCTCTCACGTGTTTTTCCTCGACTAGCCTGCGGGATGCATCCTCTCGCACGTGTTTTTACTCGACTAGCCTGCGGGATGCATCCTCTCTCACGTTTTTTTACCCGACTAGCCTGCGGGAAGCATCCTCCCGCACGTGTTTTTGCTCGACTAGCCTGCGGGATGCATCCTCTCGCACGTGTTTTTGCTCGACTAGCCTACGGGATGCATCCTCTCGCACGTGTTTTTGCTCGACTAGCCTGCGGGATGCATCCTCTCGCACGTGTTTTTACTCGACTAGCCTGCGGGATGCATCCTCTCGCACGTGTTTTTACTCGACTAGCCTGCGGGATGCATCCTCTCGCGCGTGTTTTTACTCGACTACCCTGCGGGATGCATCCTCTCGCACGTGTTTTTACTCGACTAGCCTGCGGGATGCATCCTCTCGCACGAGTTTTTACTCGACTAGCCTGCGGGATGCATCCTCTCGCACGTGTTTTTACTCGACTAGCCTGCGGGATGCACCCTCTCGCACGTGTTTTTACTCGACTAGCCTGCGGGATGCATCCTCTCGCACGTGTTTTTGCTCGACTAGCCTGCGGGATGCATCCTCCCGCACGTGTTTTTGCTCGACTAGCCTGCGGGATGCATCCTCCCGCACGTGTATTTGCTCGACTAGCCTGCGGGATGGATCCTCTCGCACGTGTTTTTACTCGACTAGCCTGCGGGATGCATCCTCTCGCACGTGTTTTTACTCGACTAGCCTGCGGGATGCATCCTTTCGCACGTGTTTTTACTCGACTAGCCTGCGGGATGCATCCTCTCGAACGTGTTTTTTCTCGACTAGCCTGCGGGATGCATCCTCTCGCGCGTGTTTTTGCTCGACTAGCCTGCGGGATGCATCCTCCCGCGCGTGTTTTTGCTCGACTAGCCTGCGGGATGCATCCTCTCGCGCGTGTTTTTGCTCGACTAGCCTGCGTGATGCATCCTCTCGCGCGTGTTTTTGCTCGACTAGCATGCGGGATGCATCCACTCGCGCGTGTTTTTGCTCGACTAGCCTGCGTGATGCATCCTCTCGCGCGTGTTTTTCCTCGACTAGCCTGCGGGATGCATCCTCTCGCGCGTGTTTTTGCTCGACTAGCCTGCGGGATGCATCCTCTCGCGCGTGTTTTTGCTCGACTAGCCTGCGGGATGCATCCTCTCGCGCGTGTTTTTACTCGACTAGCCTGCGGGATGCATCCTCTCGCACGTGTTTTTACTCGACTAGCCTGCGGGATGCATCCTCTGGCACGTGTTTTTACTCGACTAGCCTGCGGGATGCATCCTCTCGCACGTGTTTTTACTCGACTAGCCTGCGGGATGCATCCTCTGGCACGTGTTTTTACTCGACTAGCCTGCGGGATGCATCCTCTGGCACGTGTTTTTACTCGACTAGCCTGCGGGATGCATCCTCTCGCACGTGTTTTTACTCGGCTAGCCTGAGGGATGCATTCTCTCTCACGTGTTTTTCCTCGACTAGCCTGCGGGATGCATCCTCTCGCACGTGTTTTTACTCGACTAGCCTGCGGGATGCATCCTCTCTCACGTTTTTTTACCCGACTAGCCTGCGGCAAGCATCCTCCCGCACGTGTTTTTGCTCGACTAGCCTGCGGGATGCATCCTCTCGCACGTGTTTTTGCTCGACTAGCCTGCGGGATGCATCCTCTCGCACGTGTTTTTGCTCGACTAGCCTGCGGGATGCATCCTCTCGCACGTGTCTTTGCTCGACTAGCCTGCGGGATGCATCCTCTCGCACGTGTTTTTACTCGACTAGCCTGCGGGATGCATCCTCTCGCACGTGTTTTTACTCGACTAGCCTGCGGGATGCATCCTCTCGCACGTGTTTTTACTCGACTAGCCTGCGGGATGCATCCTCTCGCACGTGTTTTTTCTCGACTAGCCTGCGGGATGCATCCTCTCGCGCGTGTTTTTGCTCGACTAGCCTGCGGGATGCATCCTCTCGCGCGTGTTTTTGCTCGACTAGCCTGCGGGATGCATCCTCTCGCGCGTGTTTTTGCTAGACTAGCCTGCGGGATGCATCCTCTCGCGCGTGTTTTTGCTCGACTAGCCTGCGGGATGCATCCTCTCGCGCGTGTTTTTGCTCGACTAGCCTGCGTGATGCATCCTCTCGCGCGTGTTTTTGCTCGACTAGCATGCGGGATGCATCCTCTCGCGCGTGTTTTTGCTCGACTAGCCTGCGTGATGCATCCTCTCGCGCATGTTTTTGCTCGACTAGCCTGCGGGATGCATCCTCTGGCGCGTGTTTTTGCTCGACTAGCCTGCGGGATGCATCCTCTCGCGCGTGTTTTTGCTCGACTAGCCTGCGGGATGCATCCTCTCGCGCGTGTTTTTGCTCGACTAGCCTGCGGGATGCATCCTCTCGCGCGTGTTTTTGCTCGACTAGCCTGCGGGATGCATCCTCTCGCACGTGTTTTTACTCGACTAGCCTGAGGGATGCATCCTCTCGCACGTGTTTTTACTCGACTAGCCTGAGGGATGCATTCTCTCTCACGTGTTTTTACTCGACTAGCCTGCGGGATGCATCCTCTCGCACGTGTTTTTACTCGACTAGCCTGCGGGATGCATCCTCTGGCACGTGTTTTTACTCGACTAGCCTGCGGGATGCAGCCTCTGGCACGTGTTTTAACTCGACTAGCCTGCGGGATGCATCCTCTCGCACGTGTTTTTACTCGACTAGCCTGAGGGATGCATTCTCTCTCACGTGTTTTTCCTCGACTAGCCTGCGGGATGCATCCTCTCGCACGTGTTTTTACTCGACTAGCCTGCGGGATGCATCCTCTCTCACGTTTTTTTACCCGACTAGCCTGCGGGAAGCATCCTCCCGCACGTGTTTTTGCTCGACTAGCCTGCGGGATGCATCCTCTCGCACGTGTTTTTGCTCGACTAGCCTGCGGGATGCATCCTCTCGCGCGTGTTTTTGCTCGACTAGCCTGCGGGATGCATCCTCTCGCGCGTGTTTTTACTCGACTACCCTGCGGGATGCATCCTCTCGCACGTGTTTTTACTCGACTAGCCTGCGGGATGCATCCTCTCGCACGTGTTTTTACTCGACTAGCCTGCGGGATGCATCCTCTCTCACGTTTTTTTACCCGACTAGCCTGCGGGAAGCATCCTCCCGCACGTGTTTTTGCTCGACTAGCCTGCGGGATGCATCCTCTCGCACGTGTTTTTACTCGACTAGCCTGCGGGATGCATCCTCTCGCGCGTGTTTTTGCTAGACTAGCCTGCGGGATGCATCCTCTCGCGCGTGTTTTTGCTCTACTAGCCTGCGGGATGCATCCTCTCGCGCGTGTTTTTGCTCGACTAGCCTGCGTGATGCATCCTCTCGCGCGTGTTTTTGCTCGACTAGCATGCGGGATGCATCCTCTCGCGCGTGTTTTTGCTCGACTAGCCTGCGTGATGCATCCTCTCGCGCGTGTTTTTGCTCGACTAGCCTGCGGGATGCATCCTCTGGCGCGTGTTTTTACTCGACTAGCCTGCGGGATGCATCCTCTGGCACGTGTCTTTACTCGACTAGTCTGCGGGATGCAGCCTCTGGCACGTGTTTTAACTCGACTAGCCTGCGGGATGCATCCTCTCGCACGTGTTTTTACTCGACTAGCCTGAGGGATGCATTCTCTCTCACGTGTTTTTCCTTGACTAGCCTGCGGGATGCATCCTCTCGCACGTGTTTTTACTCGACTAGCCTGCGGGATGCATCCTCTCTCACGTTTTTTTACCCGACTAGCCTGCGGGAAGCATCCTCCCGCACGTGTTTTTGCTCGACTAGCCTGCGGGATGCATCCTCTCGCACGTGTTTTTGCTCGACTAGCCTACGGGATGCATCCTCTCGCACGTGTTTTTGCTCGACTAGCCTGCGGGATGCATCCTCTCGCACGTGTTTTTACTCGACTAGCCTGCGGGATGCATCCTCTCGCACGTGTTTTTACTCGACTAGCCTGCGGGATGCATCCTCTCGCGCGTGTTTTTACTCGACTACCCTGCGGGATGCATCCTCTCGCACGTGTTTTTACTCGACTAGCCTGCGGGATGCATCCTTTCGCACGTGTTTTTACTCGACTAGCCTGCGGGATGCATCCTCTCGCACGTGTTTTTTCTCGACTAGCCTGCGGGATGCATCCTCTCGCGCGTGTTTTTGCTCGACTAGCCTGCGGGATGCATCCTCTCGCGCGTGTTTTTGCTCGACTAGCCTGCGGGATGCATCCTCTCGCGCGTGTTTTTGCTCGACTAGCCTGCGGGATGCATCCTCCCGCGCGTGTTTTTGCTCGACTAGCCTGCGGGATGCATCCTCTCGCGCGTGTTTTTGCTCGACTAGCCTGCGTGATGCATCCTCTCGCGCGTGTTTTTGCTCGACTAGCATGCGGGATGCATCCACTCGCGCGTGTTTTTGCTCGACTAGTCTGCGTGATGCATCCTCTCGCGCGTGTTTTTCCTCGACTAGCCTGCGGGATGCATCCTCTCGCACGTGTTTTTGCTCGACTAGCCTACGGGATGCATCCTCTCGCACGTGTTTTTGCTCGACTAGCCTGCGGGATGCATCCTCTCGCACGTGTTTTTACTCGACTAGCCTGCGGGATGCATCCTCTCGCACGTGTTTTTACTCGACTAGCCTGCGGGATGCATCCTCTCGCGCGTGTTTTTACTCGACTACCCTGCGGGATGCATCCTCTCGCACGTGTTTTTACTCGACTAGCCTGCGGGATGCATCCTCTCGCACGTGTTTTTACTCGACTAGCCTGCGGGATGCATCCTCTCTCACGTTTTTTTACCCGACTAGCCTGCGGGAAGCATCCTCCCGCACGTGTTTTTGCTCGACTAGCCTGCGGGATGCATCCTCTCGCACGTGTTTTTACTCGACTAGCCTGCGGGATGCATCCTCTCGCGCGTGTTTTTGCTAGACTAGCCTGCGGGATGCATCCTCTCGCGCGTGTTTTTGCTCGACTAGCCTGCGGGATGCATCCTCTCGCGCGTGTTTTTGCTCGACTAGCCTGCGTGATGCATCCTCTCGCGCGTGTTTTTGCTCGACTAGCATGCGGGATGCATCCTCTCGCGCGTGTTTTTGCTCGACTAGCCTGCGTGATGCATCCTCTCGCGCGTGTTTTTGCTCGACTAGCCTGCGGGATGCATCCTCTGGCGCGTGTTTTTACTCGACTAGCCTGCGGGATGCATCCTCTGGCACGTGTCTTTACTCGACTAGCCTGCGGGATGCAGCCTCTGGCACGTGTTTTAACTCGACTAGCCTGCGGGATGCATCCTCTCGCACGTGTTTTTACTCGACTAGCCTGAGGGATGCATTCTCTCTCACGTGTTTTTCCTCGACTAGCCTGCGGGATGCATCCTCTCGCACGTGTTTTTACTCGACTAGCCTGCGGGATGCATCCTCTCTCACGTTTTTTTACCCGACTAGCCTGCGGGAAGCATCCTCCCGCACGTGTTTTTGCTCGACTAGCCTGCGGGATGCATCCTCTCGCACGTGTTTTTGCTCGACTAGCCTACGGGATGCATCCTCTCGCACGTGTTTTTGCTCGACTAGCCTGCGGGATGCATCCTCTCGCACGTGTTTTTACTCGACTAGCCTGCGGGATGCATCCTCTCGCACGTGTTTTTACTCGACTAGCCTGCGGGATGCATCCTCTCGCGCGTGTTTTTACTCGACTACCCTGCGGGATGCATCCTCTCGCACGTGTTTTTACTCGACTAGCCTGCGGGATGCATCCCCTCGCACGAGTTTTTACTCGACTAGCCTGCGGGATGCATCCTCTCGCACGTGTTTTTACTCGACTAGCCTGCGGGATGCACCCTCTCGCACGTGTTTTTACTCGACTAGCCTGCGGGATGCATCCTCTCGCACGTGTTTTTGCTCGACTAGCCTGCGGGATGCATCCTCCCGCACGTGTTTTTGCTCGACTAGCCTGCGGGATGCATCCTCCCGCACGTGTATTTGCTCGACTAGCCTGCGGGATGGATCCTCTCGCACGTGTTTTTACTCGACTAGCCTGCGGGATGCATCCTCTCGCACGTGTTTTTACTCGACTAGCCTGCGGGATGCATCCTTTCGCACGTGTTTTTACTCGACTAGCCTGCGGGATGCATCCTCTCGAACGTGTTTTTTCTCGACTAGCCTGCGGGATGCATCCTCTCGCGCGTGTTTTTGCTCGACTAGCCTGCGGGATGCATCCTCTCGCGCGTGTTTTTGCTCGACTAGCCTGCGGGATGCATCCTCTCGCGCGTGTTTTTGCTCGACTAGCCTGCGGGATGCATCCTCCCGCGCGTGTTTTTGCTCGACTAGCCTGCGGGATGCATCCTCTCGCGCGTGTTTTTGCTCGACTAGCCTGCGTGATGCATCCTCTCGCGCGTGTTTTTGCTCGACTAGCATGCGGGATGCATCCACTCGCGCGTGTTTTTGCTCGACTAGCCTGCGTGATGCATCCTCTCGCGCGTGTTTTTGCTCGACTAGCCTGCGGGATGCATCCTCTCGCGCGTGTTTTTGCTCGACTAGCCTGCGGGATGCATCCTCTCGCACGTGTTTTTACTCGACTAGCCTGCGGGATGCATCCTCTCGCACGTGTTTTTACTCGACTAGCCTGCGGGATGCATCCTCTCGCGCGTGTTTTTGCTAGACTAGCCTGCGGGATGCATCCTCTCGCGCGTGTTTTTGCTCGACTAGCCTGCGGGATGCATCCTCTCGCGCGTGTTTTTGCTCGACTAGCCTGCGTGATGCATCCTCTCGCGCGTGTTTTTGCTCGACTAGCATGCGGGATGCATCCTCTCGCGCGTGTTTTTGCTCGACTAGCCTGCGGGATGCATCCTCTGGCGCGTGTTTTTACTCGACTAGCCTGCGGGATGCATCCTCTGGCACGTGTTTTTACTCGACTAGCCTGCGGGATGCAGCCTCTGGCACGTGTTTTAACTCGACTAGCCTGCGGGATGGATCCTCTCGCACGTGTTTTTACTCGACTAGCCTGAGGGATGCATTCTCTCTCACGTGTTTTTCCTCGACTAGCCTGCGGGATGCATCCTCTCGCACGTGTTTTTACTCGACTAGCCTGCGGGATGCATCCTCTCTCACGTTTTTTTACCCGACTAGCCTGCGGGAAGCATCCTCCCGCACGTGTTTTTGCTCGACTAGCCTGCGGGATGCATCCTCTCGCACGTGTTTTTGCTCGACTAGCCTACGGGATGCATCCTCTCGCACGTGTTTTTGCTCGACTAGCCTGCGGGATGCATCCTCTCGCACGTGTTTTTACTCGACTAGCCTGCGGGATGCATCCTCTCGCACGTGTTTTTACTCGACTAGCCTGCGGGATGCATCCTCTCGCGCGTGTTTTTACTCGACTACCCTGCGGGATGCATCCTCTCGCACGTGTTTTTACTCGACTAGCCTGCGGGATGCATCCTCTCGCACGTGTTTTTACTCGACTAGCCTGCGGGATGCATCCTCTCTCACGTTTTTTTACCCGACTAGCCTGCGGGAAGCATCCTCCCGCACGTGTTTTTGCTCGACTAGCCTGCGGGATGCATCCTCTCGCACGTGTTTTTACTCGACTAGCCTGCGGGATGCATCCTCTCGCGCGTGTTTTTGCTAGACTAGCCTGCGGGATGCATCCTCTCGCGCGTGTTTTTGCTCGACTAGCCTGCGGGATGCATCCTCTCGCGCGTGTTTTTGCTCGACTAGCCTGCGTGATGCATCCTCTCGCGCGTGTTTTTGCTCGACTAGCATGCGGGATGCATCCTCTCGCGCGTGTTTTTGCTCGACTAGCCTGCGTGATGCATCCTCTCGCGCGTGTTTTTGCTCGACTAGCCTGCGGGATGCATCCTCTGGCGCGTGTTTTTACTCGACTAGCCTGCGGGATGCATCCTCTGGCACGTGTCTTTACTCGACTAGCCTGCGGGATGCAGCCTCTGGCACGTGTTTTAACTCGACTAGCCTGCGGGATGCATCCTCTCGCACGTGTTTTTACTCGACTAGCCTGAGGGATGCATTCTCTCTCACGTGTTTTTCCTCGACTAGCCTGCGGGATGCATCCTCTCGCACGTGTTTTTACTCGACTAGCCTGCGGGATGCATCCTCTCTCACGTTTTTTTACCCGACTAGCCTGCGGGAAGCATCCTCCCGCACGTGTTTTTGCTCGACTAGCCTGCGGGATGCATCCTCTCGCACGTGTTTTTGCTCGACTAGCCTACGGGATGCATCCTCTCGCACGTGTTTTTGCTCGACTAGCCTGCGGGATGCATCCTCTCGCACGTGTTTTTACTCGACTAGCCTGCGGGATGCATCCTCTCGCACGTGTTTTTACTCGACTAGCCTGCGGGATGCATCCTCTCGCGCGTGTTTTTACTCGACTACCCTGCGGGATGCATCCTCTCGCACGTGTTTTTACTCGACTAGCCTGCGGGATGCATCCTCTCGCACGAGTTTTTACTCGACTAGCCTGCGGGATGCATCCTCTCGCACGTGTTTTTACTCGACTAGCCTGCGGGATGCACCCTCTCGCACGTGTTTTTACTCGACTAGCCTGCGGGATGCATCCTCTCGCACGTGTTTTTGCTCGACTAGCCTGCGGGATGCATCCTCCCGCACGTGTTTTTGCTCGACTAGCCTGCGGGATGCATCCTCTCTCACGTTTTTTTACCCGACTAGCCTGCGGCAAGCATCCTCCCGCACGTGTTTTTGCTCGACTAGCCTGCGGGATGCATCCTCTCGCACGTGTTTTTGCTCGACTAGCCTGCGGGATGCATCCTCTCGCGCGTGTTTTTGCTCGACTAGCCTGCGGGATGCATCCTCTCGCGCGTGTTTTTACTCGACTACCCTGCGGGATGCATCCTCTCGCACGTGTTTTTACTCGACTAGCCTGCGGGATGCATCCTCTCGCACGTGTTTTTACTCGACTAGCCTGCGGGATGCATCCTCTCTCACGTTTTTTTACCCGACTAGCCTGCGGGATGCATCCTCTGGCGCGTGTTTTTACTCGACTAGCCTGCGGGATGCATCCTCTGGCACGTGTCTTTACTCGACTAGCCTGCGGGATGCAGCCTCTGGCACGTGTTTTAACTCGACTAGCCTGCGGGATGCATCCTCTCGCACGTGTTTTTACTCGACTAGCCTGAGGGATGCATTCTCTCTCACGTGTTTTTCCTCGACTAGCCTGCGGGATGCATCCTCTCGCACGTGTTTTTACTCGACTAGCCTGCGGGATGCATCCTCTCTCACGTTTTTTTACCCGACTAGCCTGCGGGAAGCATCCTCCCGCACGTGTTTTTGCTCGACTAGCCTGCGGGATGCATCCTCTCGCACGTGTTTTTGCTCGACTAGCCTACGGGATGCATCCTCTCGCACGTGTTTTTGCTCGACTAGCCTGCGGGATGCATCCTCTCGCACGTGTTTTTACTCGACTAGCCTGCGGGATGCATCCTCTCGCACGTGTTTTTACTCGACTAGCCTGCGGGATGCATCCTCTCGCGCGTGTTTTTACTCGACTACCCTGCGGGATGCATCCTCTCGCACGTGTTTTTACTCGACTAGCCTGCGGGATGCATCCTCTCGCACGAGTTTTTACTCGACTAGCCTGCGGGATGCATCCTCTCGCACGTGTTTTTACTCGACTAGCCTGCGGGATGCACCCTCTCGCACGTGTTTTTACTCGACTAGCCTGCGGGATGCATCCTCTCGCACGTGTTTTTGCTCGACTAGCCTGCGGGATGCATCCTCCCGCACGTGTTTTTGCTCGACTAGCCTGCGGGATGCATCCTCCCGCACGTGTATTTGCTCGACTAGCCTGCGGGATGGATCCTCTCGCACGTGTTTTTACTCGACTAGCCTGCGGGATGCATCCTCTCGCACGTGTTTTTACTCGACTAGCCTGCGGGATGCATCCTTTCGCACGTGTTTTTACTCGACTAGCCTGCGGGATGCATCCTCTCGAACGTGTTTTTTCTCGACTAGCCTGCGGGATGCATCCTCTCGCGCGTGTTTTTGCTCGACTAGCCTGCGGGATGCATCCTCTCGCGCGTGTTTTTGCTCGACTAGCCTGCGGGATGCATCCTCTCGCGCGTGTTTTTGCTCGACTAGCCTGCGGGATGCATCCTCCCGCGCGTGTTTTTGCTCGACTAGCCTGCGGGATGCATCCTCTCGCGCGTGTTTTTGCTCGACTAGCCTGCGTGATGCATCCTCTCGCGCGTGTTTTTGCTCGACTAGCATGCGGGATGCATCCACTCGCGCGTGTTTTTGCTCGACTAGCCTGCGTGATGCATCCTCTCGCGCGTGTTTTTCCTCGACTAGCCTGCGGGATGCATCCTCTCGCGCGTGTTTTTGCTCGACTAGCCTGCGGGATGCATCCTCTCGCGCGTGTTTTTGCTCGACTAGCCTGCGGGATGCATCCTCTCGCGCGTGTTTTTACTCGACTAGCCTGCGGGATGCATCCTCTCGCACGTGTTTTTACTCGACTAGCCTGCGGGATGCATCCTCTGGCACGTGTTTTTACTCGACTAGCCTGCGGGATGCATCCTCTCGCACGTGTTTTTACTCGACTAGCCTGCGGGATGCATCCTCTGGCACGTGTTTTTACTCGACTAGCCTGCGGGATGCATCCTCTGGCACGTGTTTTTACTCGACTAGCCTGCGGGATGCATCCTCTCGCACGTGTTTTTACTCGACTAGCCTGCGGGATGCATCCTCTCTCACGTTTTTTTACCCGACTAGCCTGCGGGAAGCATCCTCCCGCACGTGTTTTTGCTCGACTAGCCTGCGGGATGCATCCTCTCTCACGTTTTTTTACCCGACTAGCCTGCGGCAAGCATCCTCCCGCACGTGTTTTTGCTCGACTAGCCTGCGGGATGCATCCTCTCGCACGTGTTTTTGCTCGACTAGCCTGCGGGATGCATCCTCTCGCGCGTGTTTTTGCTCGACTAGCCTGCGGGATGCATCCTCTCGCGCGTGTTTTTACTCGACTACCCTGCGGGATGCATCCTCTCGCACGTGTTTTTACTCGACTAGCCTGCGGGATGCATCCTCTCGCACGTGTTTTTACTCGACTAGCCTGCGGGATGCATCCTCTCTCACGTTTTTTTACCCGACTAGCCTGCGGGAAGCATCCTCCCGCACGTGTTTTTGCTCGACTAGCCTGCGGGATGCATCCTCTCGCACGTGTTTTTACTCGACTAGCCTGCGGGATGCAGCCTCTGGCACGTGTTTTAACTCGACTAGCCTGCGGGATGCATCCTCTCGCACGTGTTTTTACTCGACTAGCCTGAGGGATGCATTCTCTCTCACGTGTTTTTACTCGACTAGCCTGCGGGATGCATCCTCTCTCACGTTTTTTTACCCGACTAGCCTGCGGGAAGCATCCTCCCGCACGTGTTTTTGCTCGACTAGCCTGCGGGATGCATCCTCTCGCACGTGTTTTTACTCGACTAGCCTGCGGGATGCATCCTCTCGCGCGTGTTTTTGCTAGACTAGCCTGCGGGATGCATCCTCTCGCGCGTGTTTTTGCTCGACTAGCCTGCGGGATGCATCCTCTCGCGCGTGTTTTTGCTCGACTAGCCTGCGTGATGCATCCTCTCGCGCGTGTTTTTGCTCGACTAGCATGCGGGATGCATCCTCTCGCGCGTGTTTTTGCTCGACTAGCCTGCGTGATGCATCCTCTCGCGCGTGTTTTTGCTCGACTAGCCAGCGGGATGCATCCTCTGGCGCGTGTTTTTACTCGACTAGCCTGCGGGATGCATCCTCTGGCACGTGTCTTTACTCGACTAGCCTGCGGGATGCAGCCTCTGGCACGTGTTTTAACTCGACTAGCCTGCGGGATGCATCCTCTCGCACGTGTTTTTACTCGACTAGCCTGAGGGATGCATTCTCTCTCACGTGTTTTTCCTCGACTAGCCTGCGGGATGCATCCTCTCGCACGTGTTTTTACTCGACTAGCCTGCGGGATGCATCCTCTCTCACGTTTTTTTACCCGACTAGCCTGCGGGAAGCATCCTCCCGCACGTGTTTTTGCTCGACTAGCCTGCGGGATGCATCCTCTCGCACGTGTTTTTGCTCGACTAGCCTACGGGATGCATCCTCTCGCACGTGTTTTTGCTCGACTAGCCTGCGGGATGCATCCTCTCGCACGTGTTTTTACTCGACTAGCCTGCGGGATGCATCCTCTCGCACGTGTTTTTACTCGACTAGCCTGCGGGATGCATCCTCTCGCGCGTGTTTTTACTCGACTACCCTGCGGGATGCATCCTCTCGCACGTGTTTTTACTCGACTAGCCTGCGGGATGCATCCTCTCGCACGAGTTTTTACTCGACTAGCCTGCGGGATGCATCCTCTCGCACGTGTTTTTACTCGACTAGCCTGCGGGATGCACCCTCTCGCACGTGTTTTTACTCGACTAGCCTGCGGGATGCATCCTCTCGCACGTGTTTTTGCTCGACTAGCCTGCGGGATGCATCCTCCCGCACGTGTTTTTGCTCGACTAGCCTGCGGGATGCATCCTCTCTCACGTTTTTTTACCCGACTAGCCTGCGGCAAGCATCCTCCCGCACGTGTTTTTGCTCGACTAGCCTGCGGGATGCATCCTCTCGCACGTGTTTTTGCTCGACTAGCCTGCGGGATGCATCCTCTCGCGCGTGTTTTTGCTCGACTAGCCTGCGGGATGCATCCTCTCGCGCGTGTTTTTACTCGACTACCCTGCGGGATGCATCCTCTCGCACGTGTTTTTACTCGACTAGCCTGCGGGATGCATCCTCTCGCACGTGTTTTTACTCGACTAGCCTGCGGGATGCATCCTCTCTCACGTTTTTTTACCCGACTAGCCTGCGGGATGCATCCTCTGGCGCGTGTTTTTACTCGACTAGCCTGCGGGATGCATCCTCTGGCACGTGTCTTTACTCGACTAGCCTGCGGGATGCAGCCTCTGGCACGTGTTTTAACTCGACTAGCCTGCGGGATGCATCCTCTCGCACGTGTTTTTACTCGACTAGCCTGAGGGATGCATTCTCTCTCACGTGTTTTTCCTCGACTAGCCTGCGGGATGCATCCTCTCGCACGTGTTTTTACTCGACTAGCCTGCGGGATGCATCCTCTCTCACGTTTTTTTACCCGACTAGCCTGCGGGAAGCATCCTCCCGCACGTGTTTTTGCTCGACTAGCCTGCGGGATGCATCCTCTCGCACGTGTTTTTGCTCGACTAGCCTACGGGATGCATCCTCTCGCACGTGTTTTTGCTCGACTAGCCTGCGGGATGCATCCTCTCGCACGTGTTTTTACTCGACTAGCCTGCGGGATGCATCCTCTCGCACGTGTTTTTACTCGACTAGCCTGCGGGATGCATCCTCTCGCGCGTGTTTTTACTCGACTACCCTGCGGGATGCATCCTCTCGCACGTGTTTTTACTCGACTAGCCTGCGGGATGCATCCTCTCGCACGAGTTTTTACTCGACTAGCCTGCGGGATGCATCCTCTCGCACGTGTTTTTACTCGACTAGCCTGCGGGATGCACCCTCTCGCACGTGTTTTTACTCGACTAGCCTGCGGGATGCATCCTCTCGCACGTGTTTTTGCTCGACTAGCCTGCGGGATGCATCCTCCCGCACGTGTTTTTGCTCGACTAGCCTGCGGGATGCATCCTCCCGCACGTGTATTTGCTCGACTAGCCTGCGGGATGGATCCTCTCGCACGTGTTTTTACTCGACTAGCCTGCGGGATGCATCCTCTCGCACGTGTTTTTACTCGACTAGCCTGCGGGATGCATCCTTTCGCACGTGTTTTTACTCGACTAGCCTGCGGGATGCATCCTCTCGAACGTGTTTT
The DNA here is from genome assembly GCF_051020765.1 of Lasioglossum baleicum. NCBI lineage: Eukaryota > Metazoa > Arthropoda > Insecta > Hymenoptera > Halictidae > Lasioglossum > Lasioglossum baleicum. The sequence continues at coordinate 64,559 of NW_027469429.1, read as the reverse complement.
TTCTCGACTAGCCTGCGGGATGCATCCTCTCGCGCGTGTTTTTGCTCGACTAGCCTGCGGGATGCATCCTCTCGCGCGTGTTTTTGCTCGACTAGCCTGCGGGATGCATCCTCTCGCGCGTGTTTTTGCTCGACTAGCCTGCGGGATGCATCCTCCCGCGCGTGTTTTTGCTCGACTAGCCTGCGGGATGCATCCTCTCGCGCGTGTTTTTGCTCGACTAGCCTGCGTGATGCATCCTCTCGCGCGTGTTTTTGCTCGACTAGCATGCGGGATGCATCCACTCGCGCGTGTTTTTGCTCGACTAGCCTGCGTGATGCATCCTCTCGCGCGTGTTTTTCCTCGACTAGCCTGCGGGATGCATCCTCTCGCGCGTGTTTTTGCTCGACTAGCCTGCGGGATGCATCCTCTCGCGCGTGTTTTTGCTCGACTAGCCTGCGGGATGCATCCTCTCGCGCGTGTTTTTACTCGACTAGCCTGCGGGATGCATCCTCTCGCACGTGTTTTTACTCGACTAGCCTGCGGGATGCATCCTCTGGCACGTGTTTTTACTCGACTAGCCTGCGGGATGCATCCTCTCGCACGTGTTTTTACTCGACTAGCCTGCGGGATGCATCCTCTGGCACGTGTTTTTTACTCGACTAGCCTGCGGGATGCATCCTCTGGCACGTGTTTTTACTCGACTAGCCTGCGGGATGCATCCTCTCGCACGTGTTTTTACTCGACTAGCCTGCGGGATGCATCCTCTCTCACGTTTTTTTACCCGACTAGCCTGCGGGAAGCATCCTCCCGCACGTGTTTTTGCTCGACTAGCCTGCGGGATGCATCCTCTCTCACGTTTTTTTACCCGACTAGCCTGCGGCAAGCATCCTCCCGCACGTGTTTTTGCTCGACTAGCCTGCGGGATGCATCCTCTCGCACGTGTTTTTGCTCGACTAGCCTGCGGGATGCATCCTCTCGCGCGTGTTTTTGCTCGACTAGCCTGCGGGATGCATCCTCTCGCGCGTGTTTTTACTCGACTACCCTGCGGGATGCATCCTCTCGCACGTGTTTTTACTCGACTAGCCTGCGGGATGCATCCTCTCGCACGTGTTTTTACTCGACTAGCCTGCGGGATGCATCCTCTCTCACGTTTTTTTACCCGACTAGCCTGCGGGAAGCATCCTCCCGCACGTGTTTTTGCTCGACTAGCCTGCGGGATGCATCCTCTCGCACGTGTTTTTACTCGACTAGCCTGCGGGATGCATCCTCTCGCGCGTGTTTTTGCTAGACTAGCCTGCGGGATGCATCCTCTCGCGCGTGTTTTTGCTCTACTAGCCTGCGGGATGCATCCTCTCGCGCGTGTTTTTGCTCGACTAGCCTGCGTGATGCATCCTCTCGCGCGTGTTTTTGCTCGACTAGCATGCGGGATGCATCCTCTCGCGCGTGTTTTTGCTCGACTAGCCTGCGTGATGCATCCTCTCGCGCGTGTTTTTGCTCGACTAGCCTGCGGGATGCATCCTCTGGCGCGTGTTTTTACTCGACTAGCCTGCGGGATGCATCCTCTGGCACGTGTCTTTACTCGACTAGTCTGCGGGATGCAGCCTCTGGCACGTGTTTTAACTCGACTAGCCTGCGGGATGCATCCTCTCGCACGTGTTTTTACTCGACTAGCCTGAGGGATGCATTCTCTCTCACGTGTTTTTCCTTGACTAGCCTGCGGGATGCATCCTCTCGCACGTGTTTTTACTCGACTAGCCTGCGGGATGCATCCTCTCTCACGTTTTTTTACCCGACTAGCCTGCGGGAAGCATCCTCCCGCACGTGTTTTTGCTCGACTAGCCTGCGGGATGCATCCTCTCGCACGTGTTTTTGCTCGACTAGCCTACGGGATGCATCCTCTCGCACGTGTTTTTGCTCGACTAGCCTGCGGGATGCATCCTCTCGCACGTGTTTTTACTCGACTAGCCTGCGGGATGCATCCTCTCGCACGTGTTTTTACTCGACTAGCCTGCGGGATGCATCCTCTCGCGCGTGTTTTTACTCGACTAGCCTGCGGGATGCATCCTCTCGCACGTGTTTTTTCTCGACTAGCCTGCGGGATGCATCCTCTCGCGCGTGTTTTTGCTCGACTAGCCTGCGGGATGCATCCTCTCGCGCGTGTTTTTGCTCGACTAGCCTGCGGGATGCATCCTCTCGCGCGTGTTTTTGCTCGACTAGCCTGCGGGATGCATCCTCCCGCGCGTGTTTTTGCTCGACTAGCCTGCGGGATGCATCCTCTCGCGCGTGTTTTTGCTCGACTAGCCTGCGTGATGCATCCTCTCGCGCGTGTTTTTGCTCGACTAGCATGCGGGATGCATCCACTCGCGCGTGTTTTTGCTCGACTAGTCTGCGTGATGCATCCTCTCGCGCGTGTTTTTGCTCGACTAGCCTGCGGGATGCATCCTCTCGCGCGTGTTTTTGCTCGACTAGCCTGCGGGATGCATCCTCTCGCGCGTGTTTTTGCTCGACTAGCCTGCGTGATGCATCCTCTCGCGCGTGTTTTTGCTCGACTAGCCTGCGGGATGCATCCTCTCGCACGTGTTTTTACTCGACTAGCCTGCGGGATGCATCCTCTCGCGCGTGTTTTTGCTCGACTAGCCTGCGGGATGCATCCTCTCGCGCGTGTTTTTGCTCGACTCAGCCTGCGGGATGCATCCTCTCGCACGTGTTTTTACTCGACTAGCCTGAGGGATGCATCCTCTCGCACGTGTTTTTACTCGACTAGCCTGAGGATGCATTCTCTCTCACGTGTTTTTACTCGACTAGCCTGCGGGATGCATCCTCTCGCACGTGTTTTTACTCGACTAGCCTGCGGGATGCATCCTCTGGCACGTGTTTTTACTCGACTAGCCTGCGGGATGCAGCCTCTGGCACGTGTTTTAACTCGACTAGCCTGCGGGATGCATCCTCTCGCACGTGTTTTTACTCGACTAGCCTGAGGGATGCATTCTCTCTCACGTGTTTTTCCTCGACTAGCCTGCGGGATGCATCCTCGTCGCACGTGTTTTTACCCGACTAGCCTGCGGGAAGCATCCTCCCGCACGTGTTTTTGCTCGACTAGCCTGCGGGATGCATCCTCTCGCACGTGTTTTTGCTCGACTAGCCTGCGGGATGCATCCTCTCGCGCGTGTTTTTGCTCGACTAGCCTGCGGGATGCATCCTCTCGCGCGTGTTTTTGCTCGACTAGCCTGCGGGATGCATCCTCTCGCGCGTGTTTTTGCTCGACTAGCCTGCGGGATGCATCCTCTCGCGCGTGTTTTTGCTCGACTAGCCTGCGGGATGCATCCTCTCGCGCGTGTTTTTGCTCGACTAGCCTGCGTGATGCATCCTCTCGCGCGTGTTTTTGCTCGACTAGCATGCGGGATGCATCCTCTCGCGCGTGTTTTTGCTCGACTAGCCTGCGTGATGCATCCTCTCGCGCGTGTTTTTGCTCGACTAGCCTGCGGGATGCATCCTCTCGCGCGTTTTTTTGCTCGACTAGCCTGCGGGATGCATCCTCTCGCGCGTGTTTTTGCTCGACTAGCCTGCGGGATGCATCCTCTCGCGCGTGTTTTTACTCGACTAGCCTGCGGGATGCATCCTCTCGCACGTTTTTTTACTCGACTAGCCTGCGGGATGCATCCTCTGGCACGTGTTTTTACTCGACTAGCCTGCGGGATGCATCCTCTCGCACGTGTTTTTACTCGACTAGCCTGCGGGATGCATCCTCTCTCACGTTTTTTTACCCGACTAGCCTGCGGGAAGCATCCTCCCGCACGTGTTTTTGCTCGACTAGCCTGCGGGATGCATCCTCTCGCACGTGTTTTTGCTCGACTAGCCTGCGGGATGCATCCTCTCGCACGTGTTTTTGCTCGACTAGCCTGCGGGATGCATCCTCTCGCACGTGTTTTTACTCGACTAGCCTGCGGGATGCATCCTCTCGCGCGTGTTTTTGCTCGACTAGCCTGCGTGATGCATCCTCTCGCGCGTGTTTTTGCTCGACTAGCATGCGGGATGCATCCTCTCGCGCGTGTTTTTGCTCGACTAGCCTGCGTGATGCATCCTCTCGCGCGTGTTTTTGCTCGACTAGCCTGCGGGATGCATCCTCTGGCGCGTGTTTTTACTCGACTAGCCTGCGGGATGCATCCTCTGGCACGTGTTTTTACTCGACTAGCCTGCGGGATGCAGCCTCTGGCACGTGTTTTAACTCGACTAGCCTGCGGGATGCATCCTCTCGCACGTGTTTTTACTCGACTAGCCTGAGGGATGCATTCTCTCTCACGTGTTTTTCCTCGACTAGCCTGCGGGATGCATCCTCTCGCACGTGTTTTTACTCGACTAGCCTGCGGGATGCATCCTCTCTCACGTTTTTTTACCCGACTAGCCTGCGGGAAGCATCCTCCCGCACGTGTTTTTGCTCGACTAGCCTGCGGGATGCATCCTCTCGCACGTGTTTTTGCTCGACTAGCCTACGGGATGCATCCTCTCGCACGTGTTTTTGCTCGACTAGCCTGCGGGATGCATCCTCTCGCACGTGTTTTTACTCGACTAGCCTGCGGGATGCATCCTCTCGCACGTGTTTTTACTCGACTAGCCTGCGGGATGCATCCTCTCGCACGTGTTTTTACTAGACTAGCCTGCGGGATGCATCCTCTCGCACGTGTTTTTACTCGACTAGCCTGCGGGATGCATCCTCTCGCGCGTGTTTTTGCTAGACTAGCCTGCGAGATGCATCCTCTCGCGCGTGTTTTTGCTCGACTAGCCTGCGGGATGCATCCTCTCGCGCGTGTTTTTGCTCGACTAGCCTGCGTGATGCATCCTCTCGCGCGTGTTTTTGCTCGACTAGCATGCGGGATGCATCCTCTCGCGCGTGTTTTTGCTCGACTAGCCTGCGTGATGCATCCTCTCGCGCGTGTTTTTGCTCGACTAGCCTGCGGGATGCATCCTCTGGCGCGTGTTTTTACTCGACTAGCCTGCGGGATGCATCCTCTGGCACGTGTTTTTACTCGACTAGCCTGCGGGATGCAGCCTCTGGCACGTGTTTTAACTCGACTAGCCTGCGGGATGCATCCTCTCGCACGTGTTTTTACTCGACTAGCCTGAGGGATGCATTCTCTCTCACGTGTTTTTCCTCGACTAGCCTGCGGGATGCATCCTCTCGCACGTGTTTTTACTCGACTAGCCTGCGGGATGCATCCTCTCGCGCGTGTTTTTCCTCGACTAGCCTGCGGGATGCATCCTCCCGCGCGTGTTTTTGCTCGACTAGCCTGCGGGATGCATCCTCTCGCGCGTGTTTTTTCTCGACTAGCCTGCGGGATGCATCCTCTCGCGCGTGTTTTTGCTCGACTAGCCTGCGGGATGCATCCTCTCGCGCGTGTTTTTGCTCGACTAGCCTGCGGGATGCATCCTCTCGCGCGTGTTTTTGCTCGACTAGGCTGCGGGATGCATCCTCCCGCGCGTGTTTTTGCTCGACTAGCCTGCGGGATGCATCCTCTCGCGCGTGTTTTTGCTCGACTAGCCTGCGTGATGCATCCTCTCGCGCGTGTTTTTGCTCGACTAGCATGCGGGATGCATCCACTCGCGCGTGTTTTTGCTCGACTAGCCTGCGTGATGCATCCTCTCGCGCGTGTTTTTCCTCGACTAGCCTGCGGGATGCATCCTCTCGCGCGTGTTTTTGCTCGACTAGCCTGCGGGATGCATCCTCTCGCGCGTGTTTTTGCCCGACTAGCCTGCGGGATGCATCCTCTCGCGCGTGTTTTTACTCGACTAGCCTGCGGGATGCATCCTCTCGCACGTGTTTTTACTCGACTAGCCTGCGGGATGCATCCTCTGGCACGTGTTTTTACTCGACTAGCCTGCGGGATGCATCCTCTCGCACGTGTTTTTACTCGACTAGCCTGCGGGATGCATCCTCTGGCACGTGTTTTTACTCGACTAGCCTGCGGGATGCATCCTCTGGCACGTGTTTTTACTCGACTAGCCTGCGGGATGCATCCTCTCGCGCGTGTTTTTGCTCGACTAGCCTGCGGGATGCATCCTCTCGCGCGTGTTTTTGCTCGACTAGCCTGCGTGATGCATCCTCTCGCGCGTGTTTTTGCTCGACTAGCATGCGGGATGCATCCTCTCGCGCGTGTTTTTGCTCGACTAGCCTGCGTGATGCATCCTCTCGCGCGTGTTATTGCTCGACTAGCCTGCGGGATGCATCCTCTGGCGCGTGTTTTTACTCGACTAGCCTGCGGGATGCATCCTCTGGCACGTGTTTTTACTCGACTAGCCTGCGGGATGCAGCCTCTGGCACGTGTTTTAACTCGACTAGCCTGCGGGATGCATCCTCTCGCACGTGTTTTTACTCGACTAGCCTGAGGGATGCATTCTCTCTCACGTGTTTTTCCTCGACTAGCCTGCGGGATGCATCCTCTCGCACGTGTTTTTACTCGACTAGCCTGCGGGATGCATCCTCTCGCGCGTGTTTTTCCTCGACTAGCCTGCGGGATGCATCCTCCCGCGCGTGTTTTTGCTCGACTAGCCTGCGGGATGCATCCTCTCGCGCGTGTTTTTTCTCGACTAGCCTGCGGGATGCATCCTCTCGCGCGTGTTTTTGCTCGACTAGCCTGCGGGATGCATCCTCTCGCGCGTGTTTTTGCTCGACTAGCCTGCGGGATGCATCCTCTCGCGCGTGTTTTTGCTCGACTAGGCTGCGGGATGCATCCTCCCGCGCGTGTTTTTGCTCGACTAGCCTGCGGGATGCATCCTCTCGCGCGTGTTTTTGCTCGACTAGCCTGCGTGATGCATCCTCTCGCGCGTGTTTTTGCTCGACTAGCATGCGGGATGCATCCACTCGCGCGTGTTTTTGCTCGACTAGCCTGCGTGATGCATCCTCTCGCGCGTGTTTTTCCTCGACTAGCCTGCGGGATGCATCCTCTCGCGCGTGTTTTTGCTCGACTAGCCTGCGGGATGCATCCTCTCGCGCGTGTTTTTGCTCGACTAGCCTGCGGGATGCATCCTCTCGCGCGTGTTTTTACTCGACTAGCCTGCGGGATGCATCCTCTCGCACGTGTTTTTACTCGACTAGCCTGCGGGATGCATCCTCTGGCACGTGTTTTTACTCGACTAGCCTGCGGGATGCATCCTCTCGCACGTGTTTTTACTCGACTAGCCTGCGGGATGCATCCTCTGGCACGTGTTTTTACTCGACTAGCCTGCGGGATGCATCCTCTGGCACGTGTTTTTACTCGACTAGCCTGCGGGATGCATCCTCTCGCACGTGTTTTTACTCGGCTAGCCTGCGGGATGCATCCTCTCTCACGTTTTTTTACCCGACTAGCCTGCGGCAAGCATCCTCCCGCACGTGTTTTTGCTCGACTAGCCTGCGGGATGCATCCTCTCGCACGTGTTTTTGCTCGACTAGCCTGCGGGATGCATCCTCTCGCACGTGTTTTTGCTCGACTAGCCTGCGGGATGCATCCTCTCGCACGTGTTTTTGCTCGACTAGCCTGCGGGATGCATCCTCTCGCACGTGTTTTTACTCGACTAGCCTGCGGGATGCATCCTCTCGCACGTGTTTTTACTCGACTAGCCTGCGGGATGCATCCTCTCGCACGTGTTTTTACTCGACTAGCCTGCGGGATGCATCCTCTCGCACGTGTTTTTTCTCGACTAGCCTGCGGGATGCATCCTCTCGCGCGTGTTTTTGCTCGACTAGCCTGCGGGATGCATCCTCTCGCGCGTGTTTTTGCTCGACTAGCCTGCGGGATGCATCCTCTCGCGCGTGTTTTTGCTAGACTAGCCTGCGGGATGCATCCTCTCGCGCGTGTTTTTGCTCGACTAGCCTGCGGGATGCATCCTCTCGCGCGTGTTTTTGCTCGACTAGCCTGCGTGATGCATCCTCTCGCGCGTGTTTTTGCTCGACTAGCATGCGGGATGCATCCTCTCGCGCGTGTTTTTGCTAGACTAGCCTGCGGGATGCATCCTCTCGCGCGTGTTTTTGCTCGACTAGCCTGCGGGATGCATCCTCTCGCACGTGTTTTTGCTCGACTAGCCTGCGGGATGCATCCTCTCGCACGTGTTTTTACTCGACTAGCCTGCGGGATGCATCCTCTCGCACGTGTTTTTACTCGACTAGCCTGCGGGATGCATCCTCTCGCACGTGTTTTTACTCGACTAGCCTGCGGGATGCATCCTCTCGCACGTGTTTTTTCTCGACTAGCCTGCGGGATGCATCCTCTCGCGCGTGTTTTTGCTCGACTAGCCTGCGGGATGCATCCTCTCGCGCGTGTTTTTGCTCGACTAGCCTGCGGGATGCATCCTCTCGCGCGTGTTTTTGCTAGACTAGCCTGCGGGATGCATCCTCTCGCGCGTGTTTTTGCTCGACTAGCCTGCGGGATGCATCCTCTCGCGCGTGTTTTTGCTCGACTAGCCTGCGTGATGCATCCTCTCGCGCGTGTTTTTGCTCGACTAGCATGCGGGATGCATCCTCTCGCGCGTGTTTTTGCTCGACTAGCCTGCGTGATGCATCCTCTCGCGCGTGTTTTTGCTCGACTAGCCTGCGGGATGCATCCTCTCGCGCGTGTTTTTGCTCGACTAGCCTGCGGGATGCATCCTCTCGCGCGTGTTTTTGCTCGACTAGCCTGCGGGATGCATCCTCTCGCGCGTGTTTTTGCTCGACTAGCCTGCGGGATGCATCCTCTCGCACGTGTTTTTACTCGACTAGCCTGAGGGATGCATCCTCTCGCACGTGTTTTTACTCGACTAGCCTGAGGGATGCATTCTCTCTCACGTGTTTTTACTCGACTAGCCTGCGGGATGCATCCTCTCGCACGTGTTTTTCCTCGACTAGCCTGCGGGATGCATCCTCTCGCACGTGTTTTTACCCGACTAGCCTGCGGGAAGCATCCTCCCGCACGTGTTTTTGCTCGACTAGCCTGCGGGATGCATCCTCTCGCACGTGTTTTTGCTCGACTAGCCTGCGGGATGCATCCTCTCGCGCGTGTTTTTTCTCGACTAGCCTGCGGGATGCATCCTCTGGCACGTGTTTTTACTCGACTAGCCTGCGGGATGCAGCCTCTGGCACGTGTTTTAACTCGACTAGCCTGCGGGATGCATCCTCTCGCACGTGTTTTTACTCGACTAGCCTGAGGGATGCATTCTCTCTCACGTGTTTTTCCTCGACTAGCCTGCGGGATGCATCCTCTCGCACGTGTTTTTACTCGACTAGCCTGCGGGATGCATCCTCTCGCGCGTGTTTTTCCTCGACTAGCCTGCGGGATGCATCCTCCCGCGCGTGTTTTTGCTCGACTAGCCTGCGGGATGCATCCTCTCGCGCGTGTTTTTTCTCGACTAGCCTGCGGGATGCATCCTCTCGCGCGTGTTTTTGCTCGACTAGCCTGCGGGATGCATCCTCTCGCGCGTGTTTTTGCTCGACTAGCCTGCGGGATGCATCCTCTCGCGCGTGTTTTTGCTCGACTAGGCTGCGGGATGCATCCTCCCGCGCGTGTTTTTGCTCGACTAGCCTGCGGGATGCATCCTCTCGCGCGTGTTTTTGCTCGACTAGCCTGCGTGATGCATCCTCTCGCGCGTGTTTTTGCTCGACTAGCATGCGGGATGCATCCACTCGCGCGTGTTTTTGCTCGACTAGCCTGCGTGATGCATCCTCTCGCGCGTGTTTTTCCTCGACTAGCCTGCGGGATGCATCCTCTCGCGCGTGTTTTTGCTCGACTAGCCTGCGGGATGCATCCTCTCGCGCGTGTTTTTGCCCGACTAGCCTGCGGGATGCATCCTCTCGCGCGTGTTTTTACTCGACTAGCCTGCGGGATGCATCCTCTCGCACGTGTTTTTACTCGACTAGCCTGCGGGATGCATCCTCTGGCACGTGTTTTTACTCGACTAGCCTGCGGGATGCATCCTCTCGCACGTGTTTTTACTCGACTAGCCTGCGGGATGCATCCTCTGGCACGTGTTTTTACTCGACTAGCCTGCGGGATGCATCCTCTGGCACGTGTTTTTACTCGACTAGCCTGCGGGATGCATCCTCTCGCGCGTGTTTTTGCTCGACTAGCCTGCGGGATGCATCCTCTCGCGCGTGTTTTTGCTCGACTAGCCTGCGTGATGCATCCTCTCGCGCGTGTTTTTGCTCGACTAGCATGCGGGATGCATCCTCTCGCGCGTGTTTTTGCTCGACTAGCCTGCGTGATGCATCCTCTCGCGCGTGTTATTGCTCGACTAGCCTGCGGGATGCATCCTCTGGCGCGTGTTTTTACTCGACTAGCCTGCGGGATGCATCCTCTGGCACGTGTTTTTACTCGACTAGCCTGCGGGATGCAGCCTCTGGCACGTGTTTTAACTCGACTAGCCTGCGGGATGCATCCTCTCGCACGTGTTTTTACTCGACTAGCCTGAGGGATGCATTCTCTCTCACGTGTTTTTCCTCGACTAGCCTGCGGGATGCATCCTCTCGCACGTGTTTTTACTCGACTAGCCTGCGGGATGCATCCTCTCGCGCGTGTTTTTCCTCGACTAGCCTGCGGGATGCATCCTCCCGCGCGTGTTTTTGCTCGACTAGCCTGCGGGATGCATCCTCTCGCGCGTGTTTTTTCTCGACTAGCCTGCGGGATGCATCCTCTCGCGCGTGTTTTTGCTCGACTAGCCTGCGGGATGCATCCTCTCGCGCGTGTTTTTGCTCGACTAGCCTGCGGGATGCATCCTCTCGCGCGTGTTTTTGCTCGACTAGGCTGCGGGATGCATCCTCCCGCGCGTGTTTTTGCTCGACTAGCCTGCGGGATGCATCCTCTCGCGCGTGTTTTTGCTCGACTAGCCTGCGTGATGCATCCTCTCGCGCGTGTTTTTGCTCGACTAGCATGCGGGATGCATCCACTCGCGCGTGTTTTTGCTCGACTAGCCTGCGTGATGCATCCTCTCGCGCGTGTTTTTCCTCGACTAGCCTGCGGGATGCATCCTCTCGCGCGTGTTTTTGCTCGACTAGCCTGCGGGATGCATCCTCTCGCGCGTGTTTTTGCTCGACTAGCCTGCGGGATGCATCCTCTCGCGCGTGTTTTTACTCGACTAGCCTGCGGGATGCATCCTCTCGCACGTGTTTTTACTCGACTAGCCTGCGGGATGCATCCTCTGGCACGTGTTTTTACTCGACTAGCCTGCGGGATGCATCCTCTCGCACGTGTTTTTACTCGACTAGCCTGCGGGATGCATCCTCTGGCACGTGTTTTTACTCGACTAGCCTGCGGGATGCATCCTCTGGCACGTGTTTTTACTCGACTAGCCTGCGGGATGCATCCTCTCGCACGTGTTTTTACTCGGCTAGCCTGAGGGATGCATTCTCTCTCACGTGTTTTTCCTCGACTAGCCTGCGGGATGCATCCTCTCGCACGTGTTTTTACTCGACTAGCCTGCGGGATGCATCCTCTCTCACGTTTTTTTACCCGACTAGCCTGCGGCAAGCATCCTCCCGCACGTGTTTTTGCTCGACTAGCCTGCGGGATGCATCCTCTCGCACGTGTTTTTGCTCGACTAGCCTGCGGGATGCATCCTCTCGCACGTGTTTTTGCTCGACTAGCCTGCGGGATGCATCCTCTCGCACGTGTTTTTGCTCGACTAGCCTGCGGGATGCATCCTCTCGCACGTGTTTTTACTCGACTAGCCTGCGGGATGCATCCTCTCGCACGTGTTTTTACTCGACTAGCCTGCGGGATGCATCCTCTCGCACGTGTTTTTACTCGACTAGCCTGCGGGATGCATCCTCTCGCACGTGTTTTTTCTCGACTAGCCTGCGGGATGCATCCTCTCGCGCGTGTTTTTGCTCGACTAGCCTGCGGGATGCATCCTCTCGCGCGTGTTTTTGCTCGACTAGCCTGCGGGATGCATCCTCTCGCGCGTGTTTTTGCTAGACTAGCCTGCGGGATGCATCCTCTCGCGCGTGTTTTTGCTCGACTAGCCTGCGGGATGCATCCTCTCGCGCGTGTTTTTGCTCGACTAGCCTGCGTGATGCATCCTCTCGCGCGTGTTTTTGCTCGACTAGCATGCGGGATGCATCCTCTCGCGCGTGTTTTTGCTCGACTAGCCTGCGTGATGCATCCTCTCGCGCGTGTTTTTGCTCGACTAGCCTGCGGGATGCATCCTCTCGCGCGTGTTTTTGCTCGACTAGCCTGCGGGATGCATCCTCTCGCGCGTGTTTTTGCTCGACTAGCCTGCGGGATGCATCCTCTCGCGCGTGTTTTTGCTCGACTAGCCTGCGGGATGCATCCTCTCGCACGTGTTTTTACTCGACTAGCCTGAGGGATGCATCCTCTCGCACGTGTTTTTACTCGACTAGCCTGAGGGATGCATTCTCTCTCACGTGTTTTTACTCGACTAGCCTGCGGGATGCATCCTCTCGCACGTGTTTTTCCTCGACTAGCCTGCGGGATGCATCCTCTCGCACGTGTTTTTACCCGACTAGCCTGCGGGAAGCATCCTCCCGCACGTGTTTTTGCTCGACTAGCCTGCGGGATGCATCCTCTCGCACGTGTTTTTGCTCGACTAGCCTGCGGGATGCATCCTCTCGCGCGTGTTTTTGCTCGACTAGCCTGCGGGATGCATCCTCTCGCGCGTGTTTTTGCTCGACTAGCCTGCGGGATGCATCCTCTCGCGCGTGTTTTTGCTCGACTAGCCTGCGGGATGCATCCTCTCGCGCGTGTTTTTGCTCGACTAGGCTGCGGGATGCATCCTCCCGCGCGTGTTTTTGCTCGACTAGCCTGCGGGATGCATCCTCTCGCGCGTGTTTTTGCTCGACTAGCCTGCGTGATGCATCCTCTCGCGCGTGTTTTTGCTCGACTAGCATGCGGGATGCATCCACTCGCGCGTGTTTTTGCTCGACTAGCCTGCGTGATGCATCCTCTCGCGCGTGTTTTTCCTCGACTAGCCTGCGGGATGCATCCTCTCGCGCGTGTTTTTGCTCGACTAGCCTGCGGGATGCATCCTCTCGCGCGTGTTTTTGCTCGACTAGCCTGCGGGATGCATCCTCTCGCGCGTGTTTTTACTCGACTAGCCTGCGGGATGCATCCTCTCGCACGTGTTTTTACTCGACTAGCCTGCGGGATGCATCCTCTGGCACGTGTTTTTACTCGACTAGCCTGCGGGATGCATCCTCTCGCACGTGTTTTTACTCGACTAGCCTGCGGGATGCATCCTCTGGCACGTGTTTTTACTCGACTAGCCTGCGGGATGCATCCTCTGGCACGTGTTTTTACTCGACTAGCCTGCGGGATGCATCCTCTCGCACGTGTTTTTACTCGGCTAGCCTGAGGGATGCATTCTCTCTCACGTGTTTCTCCTCGACTAGCCTGCGGGATGCATCCTCTCGCACGTGTTTTTACTCGACTAGCCTGCGGGATGCATCCTCTCTCACGTTTTTTTACCCGACTAGCCTGCGGCAAGCATCCTCCCGCACGTGTTTTTGCTCGACTAGCCTGCGGGATGCATCCTCTCGCACGTGTTTTTGCTCGACTAGCCTGCGGGATGCATCCTCTCGCACGTGTTTTTACTCGACTAGCCTGCGGGATGCATCCTCTCGCACGTGTTTTTACTCGACTAGCCTGCGGGATGCATCCTCTCGCACGTGTTTTTACTCGACTAGCCTGCGGGATGCATCCTCTCGCACGTGTTTTTTCTCGACTAGCCTGCGGGATGCATCCTCTCGCGCGTGTTTTTGCTCGACTAGCCTGCGGGATGCATCCTCTCGCGCGTGTTTTTGCTCGACTAGCCTGCGGGATGCATCCTCTCGCGCGTGTTTTTGCTAGACTAGCCTGCGGGATGCATCCTCTCGCGCGTGTTTTTGCTCGACTAGCCTGCGGGATGCATCCTCTCGCGCGTGTTTTTGCTCGACTAGCCTGCGTGATGCATCCTCTCGCGCGTGTTTTTGCTCGACTAGCATGCGGGATGCATCCTCTCGCGCGTGTTTTTGCTCGACTAGCCTGCGTGATGCATCCTCTCGCGCGTGTTTTTGCTCGACTAGCCTGCGGGATGCATCCTCTCGCGCGTGTTTTTGCTCGACTAGCCTGCGGGATGCATCCTCTCGCGCGTGTTTTTGCTCGACTAGCCTGCGGGATGCATCCTCTCGCGCGTGTTTTTGCTCGACTAGCCTGCGGGATGCATCCTCTCGCACGTGTTTTTACTCGACTAGCCTGAGGGATGCATCCTCTCGCACGTGTTTTTACTCGACTAGCCTGAGGGATGCAATCTCTCTCACGTGTTTTTACTCGACTAGCCTGCGGGATGCATCCTCTCGCACGTGTTTTTACTCGACTAGCCTGCGGGATGCATCCTCTGGCACGTGTTTTTACTCGACTAGCCTGCGGGATGCAGCCTCTGGCACGTGTTTTAACTCGACTAGCCTGCGGGATGCATCCTCTCGCACGTGTTTTTACTCGACTAGCCTGAGGGATGCATTCTCTCTCACGTGTTTTTCCTCGACTAGCCTGCGGGATGCATCCTCTCGCACGTGTTTTTACCCGACTAGCCTGCGGGAAGCATCCTCCCGCACGTGTTTTTGCTCGACTAGCCTGCGGGATGCATCCTCTCGCACGTGTTTTTGCTCGACTAGCCTGCGGGATGCATCCTCTCGCGCGTGTTTTTGCTCGACTAGCCTGCGGGATGCATCCTCTCGCGCGTGTTTTTGCTCGACTAGCCTGCGGGATGCATCCTCTCGCGCGTGTTTTTGCTCGACTAGCCTGCGGGATGCATCCTCTCGCGCGTGTTTTTGCTCGACTAGCCTGCGGGATGCATCCTCTCGCGCGTGTTTTTGCTCGACTAGCCTGCGTGATGCATCCTCTCGCGCGTGTTTTTGCTCGACTAGCATGCGGGATGCATCCTCTCGCGCGTGTTTTTGCTCGACTAGCCTGCGTGATGCATCCTCTCGCGCGTTTTTTTGCTCGACTAGCCTGCGGGATGCATCCTCTCGCGCGTGTTTTTGCTCGACTAGCCTGCGGGATGCATCCTCTCGCGCGTGTTTTTGCTCGACTAGCCTGCGGGATGCATCCTCTCGCGCGTGTTTTTACTCGACTAGCCTGCGGGATGCATCCTCTCGCACGTTTTTTTACTCGACTAGCCTGCGGGATGCATCCTCTGGCACGTGTTTTTACTCGACTAGCCTGCGGGATGCATCCTTTCGCACGTGTTTTTACTCGACTAGCCTGCGGGATGCATCCTCTGGCACGTGTTTTTACTCGACTAGCCTGCGGGATGCATCCTCTCGCGCGTGTTTTTGCTCGACTAGGCTGCGGGATGCATCCTCCCGCGCGTGTTTTTGCTCGACTAGCCTGCGGGATGCATCCTCTCGCGCGTGTTTTTGCTCGACTAGCCTGCGTGATGCATCCTCTCGCGCGTGTTTTTGCTCGACTAGCATGCGGGATGCATCCACTCGCGCGTGTTTTTGCTCGACTAGCCTGCGTGATGCATCCTCTCGCGCGTGTTTTTCCTCGACTAGCCTGCGGGATGCATCCTCTCGCGCGTGTTTTTGCTCGACTAGCCTGCGGGATGCATCCTCTCGCGCGTGTTTTTGCTCGACTAGCCTGCGGGATGCATCCTCTCGCGCGTGTTTTTACTCGACTAGCCTGCGGGATGCATCCTCTCGCACGTGTTTTTACTCGACTAGCCTGCGGGATGCATCCTCTGGCACGTGTTTTTACTCGACTAGCCTGCGGGATGCATCCTCTCGCACGTGTTTTTACTCGACTAGCCTGCGGGATGCATCCTCTGGCACGTGTTTTTACTCGACTAGCCTGCGGGATGCATCCTCTGGCACGTGTTTTTACTCGACTAGCCTGCGGGATGCATCCTCTCGCACGTGTTTTTACTCGGCTAGCCTGAGGGATGCATTCTCTCTCACGTGTTTTTCCTCGACTAGCCTGCGGGATGCATCCTCTCGCACGTGTTTTTACTCGACTAGCCTGCGGGATGCATCCTCTCTCACGTTTTTTTACCCGACTAGCCTGCGGCAAGCATCCTCCCGCACGTGTTTTTGCTCGACTAGCCTGCGGGATGCATCCTCTCGCACGTGTTTTTGCTCGACTAGCCTGCGGGATGCATCCTCTCGCACGTGTTTTTGCTCGACTAGCCTGCGGGATGCATCCTCTCGCACGTGTTTTTGCTCGACTAGCCTGCGGGATGCATCCTCTCGCACGTGTTTTTACTCGACTAGCCTGCGGGATGCATCCTCTCGCACGTGTTTTTACTCGACTAGCCTGCGGGATGCATCC
This sequence comes from Lasioglossum baleicum, assembly GCF_051020765.1. Lineage (NCBI taxonomy): Eukaryota > Metazoa > Arthropoda > Insecta > Hymenoptera > Halictidae > Lasioglossum > Lasioglossum baleicum. The sequence continues at coordinate 48,318 of NW_027469429.1, read as the reverse complement.
TCTCGCACGTGTTTTTACTCGACTAGCCTGCGGGATGCATCCTCTCGCACGTGTTTTTTCTCGACTAGCCTGCGGGATGCATCCTCTCGCGCGTGTTTTTGCTCGACTAGCCTGCGGGATGCATCCTCTCGCGCGTGTTTTTGCTCGACTAGCCTGCGGGATGCATCCTCTCGCGCGTGTTTTTGCTAGACTAGCCTGCGGGATGCATCCTCTCGCGCGTGTTTTTGCTCGACTAGCCTGCGGGATGCATCCTCTCGCGCGTGTTTTTGCTCGACTAGCCTGCGTGATGCATCCTCTCGCGCGTGTTTTTGCTCGACTAGCATGCGGGATGCATCCTCTCGCGCGTGTTTTTGCTCGACTAGCCTGCGTGATGCATCCTCTCGCGCGTGTTTTTGCTCGACTAGCCTGCGGGATGCATCCTCTCGCGCGTGTTTTTGCTCGACTAGCCTGCGGGATGCATCCTCTCGCGCGTGTTTTTGCTCGACTAGCCTGCGGGATGCATCCTCTCGCGCGTGTTTTTGCTCGACTAGCCTGCGGGATGCATCCTCTCGCACGTGTTTTTACTCGACTAGCCTGAGGGATGCATCCTCTCGCACGTGTTTTTACTCGACTAGCCTGAGGGATGCATTCTCTCTCACGTGTTTTTACTCGACTAGCCTGCGGGATGCATCCTCTCGCACGTGTTTTTACTCGACTAGCCTGCGGGATGCATCCTCTGGCACGTGTTTTTACTCGACTAGCCTGCGGGATGCAGCCTCTGGCACGTGTTTTTACTCGACTAGCCTGCGGGATGCATCCTCTCGCACGTGTTTTTACTCGACTAGCCTGAGGGATGCATTCTCTCTCACGTGTTTTTGCTCGACTAGCCTGCGGGATGCATCCTCTCGCACGTGTTTTTGCTCGACTAGCCTGGGGGTGCATCCTCTCGCACGTGTTTTTGCTCGACTAGCCTGCGGGATGCATCCTCTCGCACGTGTTTTTACTCGACTAGCCTGCGGGATGCATCCTCTCGCACGTGTTTTTACTCGACTAGCCTGCGGGATGCATCCTCTCGCACGTGTTTTTACTCGGCTAGCCTGAGGGATGCATTCTCTCTCACGTGTTTTTCCTCGACTAGCCTGCGGGATGCATCCTCTCGCACGTGTTTTTACTCGACTAGCCTGCGGGATGCATCCTCTCTCACGTTTTTTTACCCGACTAGCCTGCGGGAAGCATCCTCCCGCACGTGTTTTTGCTCGACTAGCCTGCGGGATGCATCCTCTCGCACGTGTTTTTGCTCGACTAGCCTGCGGGATGCATCCTCTCGCACGTGTTTTTGCTCGACTAGCCTGCGGGATGCATCCTCTCGCACGTGTTTTTACTCGACTAGCCTGCGGGATGCATCCTCTCGCGCGTGTTTTTGCTAGACTAGCCTGCGGGATGCATCCTCTCGCGCGTGTTTTTGCTCGACTAGCCTGCGGGATGCATCCTCTCGCGCGTGTTTTTGCTCGACTAGCCTGCGTGATGCATCCTCTCGCGCGTGTTTTTGCTCGACTAGCATGCGGGATGCATCCTCTCGCGCGTGTTTTTGCTCGACTAGCCTGCGTGATGCATCCTCTCGCGCGTGTTTTTGCTCGACTAGCCAGCGGGATGCATCCTCTGGCGCGTGTTTTTACTCGACTAGCCTGCGGGATGCATCCTCTGGCACGTGTTTTTACTCGACTAGCCTGCGGGATGCAGCCTCTGGCACGTGTTTTAACTCGACTAGCCTGCGGGATGCATCCTCTCGCACGTGTTTTTACTCGACTAGCCTGAGGGATGCATTCTCTCTCACGTGTTTTTCCTCGACTAGCCTGCGGGATGCATCCTCTCGCACGTGTTTTTACTCGACTAGCCTGCGGGATGCATCCTCTCTCACGTTTTTTTACCCGACTAGCCTGCGGGAAGCATCCTCCCGCACGTGTTTTTGCTCGACTAGCCTGCGGGATGCATCCTCTCGCACGTGTTTTTGCTCGACTAGCCTACGGGATGCATCCTCTCGCACGTGTTTTTGCTCGACTAGCCTGCGGGATGCATCCTCTCGCACGTGTTTTTACTCGACTAGCCTGCGGGATGCATCCTCTCGCACGTGTTTTTACTCGACTAGCCTGCGGGATGCATCCTCTCGCGCGTGTTTTTACTCGACTACCCTGCGGGATGCATCCTCTCGCACGTGTTTTTACTCGACTAGCCTGCGCGATGCATCCTCTCGCACGTGTTTTTACTAGACTAGCCTGCGGGATGCATCCTCTCGCACGTGTTTTTACTCGACTAGCCTGCGGGATGCATCCTCTCGCGCGTGTTTTTGCTAGACTAGCCTGCGAGATGCATCCTCTCGCGCGTGTTTTTGCTCGACTAGCCTGCGGGATGCATCCTCTCGCGCGTGTTTTTGCTCGACTAGCCTGCGTGATGCATCCTCTCGCGCGTGTTTTTGCTCGACTAGCATGCGGGATGCATCCTCTCGCGCGTGTTTTTGCTCGACTAGCCTGCGTGATGCATCCTCTCGCGCGTGTTTTTGCTCGACTAGCCTGCGGGATGCATCCTCTGGCGCGTGTTTTTACTCGACTAGCCTGCGGGATGCATCCTCTGGCACGTGTTTTTACTCGACTAGCCTGCGGGATGCAGCCTCTGGCACGTGTTTTAACTCGACTAGCCTGCGGGATGCATCCTCTCGCACGTGTTTTTACTCGACTAGCCTGAGGGATGCATTCTCTCTCACGTGTTTTTCCTCGACTAGCCTGCGGGATGCATCCTCTCGCACGTGTTTTTACTCGACTAGCCTGCGGGATGCATCCTCTCTCACGTTTTTTTACCCGACTAGCCTGCGGGAAGCATCCTCCCGCACGTGTTTTTGCTCGACTAGCCTGCGGGATGCATCCTCTCGCACGTGTTTTTGCTCGACTAGCCTACGGGATGCATCCTCTCGCACGTGTTTTTGCTCGACTAGCCTGCGGGATGCATCCTCTCGCACGTGTTTTTACTCGACTAGCCTGCGGGATGCATCCTCTCGCACGTGTTTTTACTCGACTAGCCTGCGGGATGCATCCTCTCGCGCGTGTTTTTACTCGACTACCCTGCGGGATGCATCCTCTCGCACGTGTTTTTACTCGACTAGCCTGCGGGATGCATCCTCTCGCACGAGTTTTTACTCGACTAGCCTGCGGGATGCATCCTCTCGCACGTGTTTTTACTCGACTAGCCTGCGGGATGCACCCTCTCGCACGTGTTTTTACTCGACTAGCCTGCGGGATGCATCCTCTCGCACGTGTTTTTGCTCGACTAGCCTGCGGGATGCATCCTCCCGCACGTGTTTTTGCTCGACTAGCCTGCGGGATGCATCCTCCCGCACGTGTATTTGCTCGACTAGCCTGCGGGATGGATCCTCTCGCACGTGTTTTTACTCGACTAGCCTGCGGGATGCATCCTCTCGCACGTGTTTTTACTCGACTAGCCTGCGGGATGCATCCTTTCGCACGTGTTTTTACTCGACTAGCCTGCGGGATGCATCCTCTGGCACGTGTTTTTACTCGACTAGCCTGCGGGATGCATCCTCTCGCACGTGTTTTTACTCGACTAGCCTGCGGGATGCATCCTCTGGCACGTGTTTTTACTCGACTAGCCTGCGGGATGCATCCTCTGGCACGTGTTTTTACTCGACTAGCCTGCGGGATGCATCCTCTCGCACGTGTTTTTACTCGACTAGCCTGCGGGATGCATCCTCTGGCACGTGTTTTTACTCGACTAGCCTGCGGGATGCATCCTCTGGCACGTGTTTTTACTCGACTAGCCTGCGGGATGCATCCTCTCGCACGTGTTTTTACTCGACTAGCCTGAGGGATGCATTCTCTCTCACGTGTTTTTCCTCGACTAGCCTGCGGGATGCATCCTCTCGCACATGTTTTTACTCGACTAGCCTGCGGGATGCATCCTCTCTCACGTTTTTTTACCCGACTAGCCTGCGGGAAGCATCCTCCCGCACGTGTTTTTGCTCGACTAGCCTGCGGGATGCATCCTCTCGCACGTGTTTTTGCTCGACTAGCCTGCGGGATGCATCCTCTCGCGCGTGTTTTTGCTCGACTAGCCTGCGTGATGCATCCTCTCGCACGTGTTTTTGCTCGACTAGCCTGCGGGATGCATCCTCTCGCGCGTGTTTTTGCTCGACTAGCCTGCGTGATGCATCCTCTCGCGCGTGTTTTTGCTCGACTAGCATGCGGGATGCATCCACTCGCGCGTGTTTTTGCTCGACTAGCCTGCGTGATGCATCCTCTCGCGCGTGTTTTTCCTCGACTAGCCTGCGGGATGCATCCTCTCGCGCGTGTTTTTGCTCGACTAGCCTGCGGGATGCATCCTCTCGCGCGTGTTTTTGCTCGACTAGCCTGCGGGATGCATCCTCTCGCACGTGTTTTTGCTCGACTAGCCTGCGGGATGCATCCTCTCGCACGTGTTTTTGCTCGACTAGCCTGCGGGATGCATCCTCTCGCACGTGTTTTTGCTCGACTAGCCTGCGGGATGCATCCTCTCGCACGTGTTTTTACTCGACTAGCCTGCGGGATGCATCCTCTCGCACGTGTTTTTACTCGACTAGCCTGCGGGATGCATCCTCTCGCACGTGTTTTTACTCGACTAGCCTGCGGGATGCATCCTCTCGCACGTGTTTTTTCTCGACTAGCCTGCGGGATGCATCCTCTCGCGCGTGTTTTTGCTCGACTAGCATGCGGGATGCATCCTCTCGCGCGTGTTTTTGCTCGACTAGCCTGCGTGATGCATCCTCTCGCGCGTGTTTTTGCTCGACTAGCCTGCGTGATGCATCCTCTCGCGCTTGTTTTTGCTCGACTAGCCTGCGTGATGCATCCTCTGGCGCGTGTTTTTGCTCGACTAGCCTGCGGGATGCATCCTCTCGCGCGTGTTTTTGCTCGACTAGCCTGCGGGATGCATCCTCTCGCGCGTGTTTTTGCTCGACTAGCCTGCGGGATGCATCCTCTCGCGCGTGTTTTTGCTCGACTAGCCTGCGGGATGCATCCTCTCGCACGTGTTTTTACTCGACTAGCCTGCGGGATGCATCCTCTCGCACGTGTTTTTGCTCGACTAGCCTGCGGGATGCATCCTCTCGCACGTGTTTTTGCTCGACTAGCCTGCGGGATGCATCCTCTCGCACGTGTTTTTACTCGACTAGCCTGCGGGATGCATCCTCTCGCACGTGTTTTTACTCGACTAGCCTGCGGGATGCATCCTCTCGCACGTGTTTTTACTCGACTAGCCTGCGGGATGCATCCTCTCGCACGTGTTTTTTCTCGACTAGCCTGCGGGATGCATCCTCTCGCACGTGTTTTTTGCTCGACTAGCCTGCGGGATGCATCCTCTCGCACGTGTTTTTGCTCGACTAGCCTGCGGGATGCATCCTCTCTCACGTTTTTTTACCCGACTAGCCTGCGGGAAGCATCCTCCCGCACGTGTTTTTGCTCGACTAGCCTGCGGGATGCATCCTCTCGCACGTGTTTTTGCTCGACTAGCCTGCGGGATGCATCCTCTCGCACGTGTTTTTGCTCGACTAGCCTGCGGGATGCATCCTCTCGCACGTGTTTTTGCTCGACTAGCCTGCGGGATGCATCCTCTCGCACGTGTTTTTACTCGACTAGCCTGCGGGATGCATCCTCTCGCGCGTGTTTTTGCTCGACTAGCCTGCGGGATGCATCCTCTCGCGCGTGTTTTTGCTCGACTAGCCTGCGTGATGCATCCTCTCGCGCGTGTTTTTCCTCGACTAGCCTGCGGGATGCATCCTCTCGCACGTGTTTTTGCTCGACTAGCCTGCGGGATGCATCCTCTCGCGCGTGTTTTTACTCGACTAGCCTGCGGGATGCATCCTCTCGCGCGTGTTTTTACTCGACTAGCCTGCGGGATGCATCCTCTCGCACGTGTTTTTACTCGACTAGCCTGCGGGATGCATCCTCTGGCACGTGTTTTTACTCGACTAGCCTGCGGGATGCATCCTCTCGCACGTGTTTTTACTCGACTAGCCTGCGGGATGCATCCTCTGGCACGTGTTTTTACTCGACTAGCCTGCGGGATGCATCCTCTGGCACGTGTTTTTACTCGACTAGCCTGCGGGATGCATCCTCTCGCACGTGTTTTTACTCGGCTAGCCTGAGGGATGCATTCTCTCTCACGTGTTTTTCCTCGACTAGCCTGCGGGATGCATCCTCTCGCACGTGTTTTTACTCGACTAGCCTGCGGGATGCATCCTCTCTCACGTTTTTTTACCCGACTAGCCTGCGGGAAGCATCCTCCCGCACGTGTTTTTGCTCGACTAGCCTGCGGGATGCATCCTCTCGCACGTGTTTTTGCTCGACTAGCCTGCGGGATGCATCCTCTCGCACGTGTTTTTGCTCGACTAGCCTGCGGGATGCATCCTCTCGCACGTGTTTTTGCTCGACTAGCCTGCGGGATGCATCCTCTCGCACGTGTTTTTACTCGACTAGCCTGCGGGATGCATCCTCTCGCACGTGTTTTTACTCGACTAGCCTGCGGGATGCATCCTCTCGCACGTGTTTTTACTCGACTAGCCTGCGGGATGCATCCTCTCGCACGTGTTTTTTCTCGACTAGCCTGCGGGATGCATCCTCTCGCGCGTGTTTTTGCTCGACTAGCATGCGGGATGCATCCTCTCGCGCGTGTTTTTGCTCGACTAGCCTGCGTGATGCATCCTCTCGCGCGTGTTTTTGCTCGACTAGCCTGCGTGATGCATCCTCTCGCGCTTGTTTTTGCTCGACTAGCCTGCGGGATGCATCCTCTGGCGCGTGTTTTTGCTCGACTAGCCTGCGGGATGCATCCTCTCGCGCGTGTTTTTGCTCGACTAGCCTGCGGGATGCATCCTCTCGCGCGTGTTTTTGCTCGACTAGCCTGCGGGATGCATCCTCTCGCGCGTGTTTTTGCTCGACTAGCCTGCGGGATGCATCCTCTCGCACGTGTTTTTACTCGACTAGCCTGCGGGATGCATCCTCTCGCACGTGTTTTGCTCGACTAGCCTGCGGGATGCATCCTCTCGCACGTGTTTTTGCTCGACTAGCCTGCGGGATGCATCCTCTCGCACGTGTTTTTACTCGACTAGCCTGCGGGATGCATCCTCTCGCACGTGTTTTTACTCGACTAGCCTGCGGGATGCATCCTCTCGCACGTGTTTTTACTCGACTAGCCTGCGGGATGCATCCTCTCGCACGTGTTTTTTCTCGACTAGCCTGCGGGATGCATCCTCTCGCGCGTGTTTTTGCTCGACTAGCCTGCGGGATGCATCCTCTCGCGCGTGTTTTTGCTCGACTAGCCTGCGGGATGCATCCTCTCGCGCGTGTTTTTGCTCGACTAGCCTGCGGGATGCATCCTCTCGCACGTGTTTTTACTCGACTAGCCTGCGGGATGCATCCTCTCGCACGTGTTTTTGCTCGACTAGCCTGCGGGATGCATCCTCTCGCACGCGTTTTTGCTCGACTAGCCTGCGGGATGCATCCTCTCGCACGTGTTTTTACTCGACAAGCCTGCGGGATGCATCCTCTCGCACGTGTTTTTACTCGACTAGCCTGCGGGATGCATCCTCTCGCACGTGTTTTTACTCGACTAGCCTGCGGGATGCATCCTCTCGCACGTGTTTTTTCTCGACTAGCCTGCGGGATGCATCCTCTCGCGCGTGTTTTTGCTCGACTAGCCTGCGGGATGCATCCTCTCGCGCGTGTTTTTGTTCGACTAGCCTGCGGGATGCATCCTCTCGCGCGTGTTTTTGCTCGACTAGCCTGCGGGATGCATCCTCTCGCGCGTGTTTTTGCTCGACTAGCCTGCGTGATGCATCCTCTCGCGCGTGTTTTTGCTCGACTAGCATGCGGGATGCATCCTCTCGCGCGTGTTTTTGCTCGACTAGCCTGCGTGATGCATCCTCTCGCGCGTGTTTTTGCTCGACTAGCCTGCGGGATGCATCCTCTGGCGCGTGTTTTTGCTCGACTAGCCTGCGGGATGCATCCTCTCGCGCGTGTTTTTGCTCGACTAGCCTGCGGGATGCATCCTCTCGCACGTGTTTTTACTCGACTAGCCTGAGGGATGCATCCTCTCGCACGTGTTTTTACTCGACTAGCCTGCGGGATGCATCCTCTGGCACGTGTTTTTACTCGACTAGCCTGCGGGATGCATCCTCTCGCACGTGTTTTTACTCGACTAGCCTGCGGGATGCATCCTCTGGCACGTGTTTTTACTCGACTAGCCTGCGGGATGCATCCTCTGGTACGTGTTTTTACTCGACTAGCCTGCGGGATGCATCCTCTCGCACGTGTTTTTACTCGACTAGCCTGAGGGATGCATTCTCTCTCACGTGTTTTTACTCGACTAGCCTGCGGGATGCATCCTCTCGCACGTGTTTTTACTCGACTAGCCTGCGGGATGCATCCTCTGGCACGTGTTTTTACTCGACTAGCCTGCGGGATGCAGCCTCTGGCACGTATTTTAACTCGACTAGCCTGCGGGATGCATCCTCTCGCACGTGTTTTTACTCGACTAGCCTGAGGGATGCATTCTCTCTCACGTGTTTTTCCTCGACTAGCCTGCGGGATGCATCCTCTCGCACGTGTTTTTACTCGACTAGCCTGCGGGATGCATCCTCTCTCACGTTTTTTTACCCGACTAGCCTGCGGGAAGCATCCTCCCGCACGTGTTTTTGCTCGACTAGCCTGCGGGATGCATCCTCTCGCGCGTGTTTTTGCTCGACTAGCCTGCGGGATGCATCCTCTCGCGCGTGTTTTTGCTCGACTAGCCTGCGGGATGCATCCTCTCGCGCGTGTTTTTGCTCGACTAGCCTGCGGGATGCATCCTCTCGCGCGTGTTTTTGCTCGACTAGCCTGCGGGATGCATCCTCTCGCGCGTGTTTTTGCTCGACTAGCCTGCGGGATGCATCCTCTCGCGCGTGTTTTTGCTCGACTAGCCTGCGTGATGCATCCTCTCGCGCGTGTTTTTGTTCGACTAGCATGCGGGATGCATCCTCTCGCGCGTGTTTTTGCTCGACTAGCCTGCGTGATGCATCCTCTCGCGCGTGTTTTTGCTCGACTAGCCTGCGGGATGCATCCTCTCGCGCGTGTTTTTGCTCGACTAGCCTGCGGGATGCATCCTCTCGCGCGTGTTTTTGCTCGACTAGCCTGCGGGATGCATCCTCTCGCGCGTGTTTTTACTCGACTAGCCTGCGGGATGCATCCTCTCGCACGTTTTTTTACTCGACTAGCCTGCGGGATGCATCCTCTGACACGTGTTTTTACTCGACTAGCCTGCGGGATGCATCCTTTCGCACGTGTTTTTACTCGACTAGCCTGCGGGATGCATCCTCTGGCACGTGTTTTTACTCGACTAGCCTGCGGGATGCATCCTCTGGCACGTGTTTTTACTCGACTAGCCTGCGGGATGCATCCTCTCGCACGTGTTTTTACTCGGCTAGCCTGAGGGATGCATTCTCTCTCACGTGTTTTTCCTCGACTAGCCTGCGGGATGCATCCTCTCGCACGTGTTTTTACTCGACTAGCCTGCGGGATGCATCCTCTCTCACGTTTTTTTACCCGACTAGCCTGCGGGAAGCATCCTCCCGCACGTGTTTTTGCTCGACTAGCCTGCGGGATGCATCCTCTCGCACGTGTTTTTGCTCGACTAGCCTGCGGGATGCATCCTCTCGCACGTGTTTTTGCTCGACTAGCCTGCGGGATGCATCCTCTCGCACGTGTTTTTACTCGACTAGCCTGCGGGATGCATCCTCTCGCACGTGTTTTTACTCGACTAGCCTGCGGGATGCATCCTCTCGCACGTGTTTTTACTCGACTAGCCTGCGGGATGCATCCTCTCTCACGTTTTTTTACCCGACTAGCCTGCGGGATGCATCCTCTCGCGCGTGTTTTTGCTCGACTAGCCTGCGGGATGCATCCTCTCGCGCGTGTTTTTGCTCGACTAGCCTGCGGGATGCATCCTCTCGCGCGTGTTTTTGCTCGACTAGCCTGCGGGATGCATCCTCTCGCGCGTGTTTTTGCTCGACTAGCCTGCGGGATGCATCCTCTCGCGCGTGTTTTTGCTCGACTAGCCTGCGGGATGCATCCCCTCGCGCGTGTTTTTGCTCGACTAGCCTGCGGGATGCATCCTCTCGCGCGTGTTTTTGCTCGACTAGCCTGCGTGATGCATCCTCTCGCGCGTGTTTTTGCTCGACTAGCATGCGGGATGCATCCTCTCGCGCGTGTTTTTGCTCGACTAGCCTGCGTGATGCATCCTCACGCGCGTGTTTTTGCTCGACTAGCCTGCGGGATGCATCCTCTGGCGCGTGTTTTTGCTCGACTAGCCTGCGGGATGCATCCTCTCGCGCGTGTTTTTGCTCGACTAGCCTGCGGGATGCATCCTCTCGCGCGTGTTTTTGCTCGACTAGCCTGCGGGATGCATCCTCTCGCGCGTGTTTTTGCTCGACTAGCCTGCGGGATGCATCCTCTCGCACGTGTTTTTACTCGACTAGCCTGAGGGATGCATCCTCTCGCACGTGTTTTTACTCGACTAGCCTGCGGGATGCATCCTCTGGCACGTGTTTTTACTCGACTAGCCTGCGGGATGCATCCTCTCGCACGTGTTTTTACTCGACTAGCCTGCGGGATGCATCCTCTGGCACGTGTTTTTACTCGACTAGCCTGCGGGATGCATCCTCTGGTACGTGTTTTTACTCGACTAGCCTGCGGGATGCATCCTCTCGCACGTGTTTTTACTCGACTAGCCTGAGGGATGCATTCTCTCTCACGTGTTTTTACTCGACTAGCCTGCGGGATGCATCCTCTCGCACGTGTTTTTACTCGACTAGCCTGCGGGATGCATCCTCTGGCACGTGTTTTTACTCGACTAGCCTGCGGGATGCAGCCTCTGGCACGTGTTTTAACTCGACTAGCCTGCGGGATGCATCCTCTCGCACGTGTTTTTACTCGACTAGCCTGAGGGATGCATTCTCTCTCACGTGTTTTTCCTCGACTAGCCTGCGGGATGCATCCTCTCGCACGTGTTTTTACTCGACTAGCCTGCGGGATGCATCCTCTCTCACGTTTTTTTACCCGACTAGCCTGCGGGAAGCATCCTCCCGCACGTGTTTTTGCTCGACTAGCCTGCGGGATGCATCCTCTCGCACGTGTTTTTGCTCGACTAGCCTGCGGGATGCATCCTCTCGCGCGTGTTTTTGCTCGACTAGCCTGCGGGATGCATCCTCTCGCGCGTGTTTTTGCTCGACTAGCCTGCGGGATGCATCCTCTCGCACGTGTTTTTACTCGACTAGCCTGCGGGATGCATCCTCTCGCACGTGTTTTTACTCGACTAGCCTGCGGGATGCATCCTCTCGCACGTGTTTTTTCTCGACTAGCCTGCGGGATGCACCCTCTCGCACGTGTTTTTACTCGACTAGCCTGCGGGATGCATCCTCTCGCACGTGTTTTTGCTCGACTAGCCTGCGGGATGCATCCTCCCGCACGTGTTTTTGCTCGACTAGCCTGCGGGATGCATCCTCCCGCACGTGTATTTGCTCAACTAGCATGCGGGATGCATCCTCTCGCACGTGTTTTTACTCGACTAGCCTGCGGGATGGATCCTCTCGCACGTGTTTTTACTCGACTAGCCTGCGGGATGCATCCTCTCGCACGTGTTTTTACTCGACTAGCCTGCGGGATGCATCCTCTCGCACGTGTTTTTACTCGACTAGCCTGCGGGATGCATCCTCTGGCACGTGTTTTTACTCGACTAGCCTGCGGGATGCATCCTCTCGCACGTGTTTTTACTCGACTAGCCTGCGGGATGCATCCTCTGGCACGTGTTTTTACTCGACTAGCCTGCGGGATGCATCCCCTGGCACGTGTTTTTACTCGACTAGCCTGCGGGATGCATCCTCTCGCACGTGTTTTTACTCGGCTAGCCTGAGGGATGCATTCTCTCTCACGTGTTTTTCCTCGACTAGCCTGCGGGATGCATCCTCTCGCACGTGTTTTTACTCGACTAGCCTGCGGGATGCATCCTCTCTCACGTTTTTTTACCCGACTAGCCTGCGGGAAGCATCCTCCCGCACGTGTTTTTGCTCGACTAGCCTGCGGGATGCATCCTCTCGCACGTGTTTTTGCTCGACTAGCCTGCGGGATGCATCCTCTCGCACGTGTTTTTGCTCGACTAGCCTGCGGGATGCATCCTCTCGCACGTGTTTTTACTCGACTAGCCTGCGGGATGCATCCTCTCGCACGTGTTTTTACTCGACTAGCCTGCGGGATGCATCCTCTCGCACGTGTTTTTACTCGACTAGCCTGCGGGATGCATCCTCTCGCACGTGTTTTTTCTCGACTAGCCTGCGGGATGCATCCTCTCGCGCGTGTTTTTGCTCGACTAGCCTGCGGGATGCATCCTCTCGCGCGTGTTTTTGCTCGACTACCCTGCGGGATGCATCCTCTCGCGCGTGTTTTTGCTAGACTAGCCTGCGGGATGCATCCTCTCGCGCGTGTTTTTGCTCGACTAGCCTGCGGGATGCATCCTCTCGCGCGTGTTTTTGCTCGACTAGCCTGCGGGATGCATCCTCTTGCGCGTGTTTTTGCTCGACTAGCCTGCGTGATGCATCCTCTCGCGCGTGTTTTTGCTCGACTAGCATGCGGGATGCATCCTCTCGCGCGTGTTTTTGCTCGACTAGCCTGCGTGATGCATCCTCACGCGCGTGTTTTTGCTCGACTAGCCTGCGGGATGCATCCTCTGGCGCGTGTTTTTGCTCGACTAGCCTGCGGGATGCATCCTCTCGCGCGTGTTTTTGCTCGACTAGCCTGCGGGATGCATCCTCTCGCGCGTGTTTTTGCTCGACTAGCCTGCGGGATGCATCCTCTCGCGCGTGTTTTTGCTCGACTAGCCTGCGGGATGCATCCTCTCGCGCGTGTTTTTGCTCGACTAGCCTGCGGGATGCATCCTCTCGCGCGTGTTTTTGCTCGACTAGCCTGCGGGATGCATCCTCTCGCACGTGTTTTTACTCGACTAGCCTGAGGGATGCATCCTCTCGCACGTGTTTTTACTCGACTAGCCTGCGGGATGCATCCTCTGGCACGTGTTTTTACTCGACTAGCCTGCGGGATGCATCCTCTCGCACGTGTTTTTACTCGACTAGCCTGCGGGATGCATCCTCTGGCACGTGTTTTTACTCGACTAGCCTGCGGGATGCATCCTCTGGTACGTGTTTTTACTCGACTAGCCTGCGGGATGCATCCTCTCGCACGTGTTTTTACTCGACTAGCCTGAGGGATGCATTCTCTCTCACGTGTTTTTACTCGACTAGCCTGCGGGATGCATCCTCTCGCACGTGTTTTTACTCGACTAGCCTGCGGGATGCATCCTCTGGCACGTGTTTTTACTCGACTAGCCTGCGGGATGCAGCCTCTGGCACGTGTTTTAACTCGACTAGCCTGCGGGATGCATCCTCTCGCACGTGTTTTTACTCGACTAGCCTGAGGGATGCATTCTCTCTCACGTGTTTTTCCTCGACTAGCCTGCGGGATGCATCCTCTCGCACGTGTTTTTACTCGACTAGCCTGCGGGATGCATCCTCTCTCACGTTTTTTTACCCGACTAGCCTGCGGGAAGCATCCTCCCGCACGTGTTTTTGCTCGACTAGCCTGCGGGATGCATCCTCTCGCACGTGTTTTTGCTCGACTAGCCTGCGGGATGCATCCTCTCGCACGTGTTTTTGCTCGACTAGCCTGCGGGATGCATCCTCTCGCACGTGTTTTTACTCGACTAGCCTGCGGGATGCATCCTCTCGCACGTGTTTTTACTCGACTAGCCTGCGGGATGCATCCTCTCGCACGTGTTTTTACTCGACTAGCCTGCGGGATGCATCCTCTCGCACGTGTTTTTTCTCGACTAGCCTGCGGGATGCATCCTCTCGCGCGTGTTTTTGCTCGACTAGCCTGCGGGATGCATCCTCTCGCGCGTGTTTTTGCTCGACTAGCCTGCGGGATGCATCCTCTCGCGCGTGTTTTTGCTCGACTAGCCTGCGGGATGCATCCTCTCGCGCGTGTTTTTGCTCGACTAGCCTGCGGGATGCATCCTCTCGCGCGTGTTTTTACTCGACTAGCCTGCGGGATGCATCCTCTGGCACGTGTTTTTACTCGACTAGCCTGCGGGATGCATCCTCTCGCGCGTGTTTTTACTCGACTACCCTGCGGGATGCATCCTCTCGCACGTGTTTTTACTTGACTAGCCTGCGGGATGCATCCTCTCGCACGTGTTTTTGCTCGATTAGCCTGCGGGATGCATCCTCTCGCACGTGTTTTTGCTCGACTGGACTGCGGGATGCATCCTCTCGCACGTGTTTTTACTCGACTAGCCTGCGGGATGCATCCTCTCGCACGTGTTTTTGCTCGACTGGCCTGCGGGATGCATCCTCTCGCACGTGTTTTTGCTCGATTAGCCTGCGGGATGCATCCTCTCGCACGTGTTTTTGCTCGACTGGCCTGCGGGATGCATCCTCCCGCACGTGTTTTTGCTCGACTAGCCAGCGGGATGCATCCTCCCGCACGTGTTTTTACTCGACTAGCCTGCGGGATGCATCATCTCGCACGTGTTTTTGCTCGACTGGCCTGCGGGATGCATCCTCTCGCACGTGTTTTTGCTCGTCTAGCCTGCGGGATGCATCCTCTCGCACGTGTTTTTGCTCGACTGGCCTGCGGGATGCATCCTCTCGCACGTGTTTTTACTCGACTAGCCTGCGGGATGCATCCTCTCGCACGTGTTTTTACTCGACTAGCCTGCGGGATGCATACTCTCGCACGTGTTTTTGCTCGACTGGCCTGCGGGATGCATCATCTCGCACGTGTTTTTGCTCGACTGGCCTGCGGGATGCATCCTCTCGCACGTGTTTTTGCTCGTCTAGCCTGCGGGATGCATCCTCTCGCACGTGTTTTTGCTCGACTGGCCTGCGGGATGCATCCTCTCGCACGTGTTTTTGCTCGACTAGGCTGCGGGATGCATCCTCTCGCACGTGTTTTTACTCGACTAGCCTGCGGGATGCATCCTCTCGCACGTGTTTTTGCTCGACTAGCCTGCGGGATGCATCCTCTCGCACGCGTTTTTGCTCGATTAGCCTGCGGGATGCATCCTCTCGCACGTGTTTTTGCTCGACTGGCCTGCGGGATGCATCCTCCCGCACGTGTTTTTGCTCGACTAGCCAGCGGGATGCATCCTCCCGCACGTGTTTTTACTCGACTAGCCTGCGGGATGCATCATCTCGCACGTGTTTTTGCTCGACTGGCCTGCGGGATGCATCCTCTCGCACGTGTTTTTGCTCGTCTAGCCTGCGGGATGCATCCTCTCGCACGTGTTTTTGCTCGACTGGCCTGCGGGATGCATCCTCTCGCACGTGTTTTTACTCGACTAGCCTGCGGGATGCATCCTCTCGCACGTGTTTTTAATCGACTAGCCTGCGGGATGCATACTCTCGCACGTGTTTTTGCTCGACTGGCCTGCGGGATGCATCATCTCGCACGTGTTTTTGCTCGACTGGCCTGCGGGATGCATCCTCTCGCACGTGTTTTTGCTCGTCTAGCCTGCGGGATGCATCCTCTCGCACGTGTTTTTGCTCGACTGGCCTGCGGGATGCATCCTCTCGCACGTGTTTTTGCTCGACTAGGCTGCGGGATGCATCCTCTCGCACGTGTTTTTACTCGACTAGCCTGCGGGATGCATCCTCTCGCACGTGTTTTTGCTCGACTAGCCTGCGGGATGCATCCTCTCGCACGTGTTTTTGCTCGATTAGCCTGCGGGATGCATCCTCTCGCACGTGTTTTTGCTCGACTAGCCTGCGGGATGCATCCTCTCGCGCGTGTTTTTGCTCGACTAGCCTGCGGGATGCATCCTCTCGCGCGTGTTTTTGCTCGACTAGCCTGCGGGATGCATCCTCTCGCGCGTGTTTTTGCTCGACTAGCCTGCGGGATGCATCCTCTCGCGCGTGTTTTTGCTCGACTAGCCTGCGGGATGCATCCTCTCGCGCGTGTTTTTGCTCGACTAGCCTGCGTGATGCATCCTCTCGCGCGTGTTTTTGCTCGACTAGCATGCGGGATGCATCCTCTCGCGCGTGTTTTTGCTCGACTAGCCTGCGTGATGCATCCTCTCGCGCGTGTTTTTGCTCGACTAGCCTGCGGGATGCATCCTCTCGCGCGTGTTTTTGCTCGACTAGCCTGCGGGATGCATCCTCTCGCACGTGTATTTGCTCGACTAGCCTGCGGGATGCATCCTCTCGCACGTGTTTTTGCTCGACTAGCCTGCGGGATGCATCCTCTAGCACGTGTTTTTACTCGACTAGCCTGCGGGATGCATCCTCTCGCACGTGTTTTTACTCGACTAGCCTGCGGGATGCACCCTC
Source organism: Lasioglossum baleicum (assembly GCF_051020765.1). Classification (NCBI taxonomy): domain Eukaryota; kingdom Metazoa; phylum Arthropoda; class Insecta; order Hymenoptera; family Halictidae; genus Lasioglossum; species Lasioglossum baleicum. The sequence goes on along the minus strand of NW_027469429.1, from coordinate 31,895 downwards.
TCGCACGTGTTTTTACTCGACTACCCTGCGGGATGCATCCTCTCGCATGTGTTTTTACTCGACTAGCCTGCGGGATGCATCCTCTCGCACGAGTTTTTACTCGACTAACCTGCGGGATGCATCCTCTCGCACGTGTTTTTACTCGACTAGCCTGCGGGATGCACCCTCTCGCACGTGTTTTTACTCGACTAGCCTGCGGGATGCATCCTATCGCGCGTGTTTTTGCTCGACTAGCCTGCGGGATGCATCCTCTCGCACGTGTTTTTGCTCGACTAGCCTGCGGGATGCATCCTCTCGCACGTGTTTTTACTCGACTAGCCTGCGGGATGCATCCTCTCGCACGTGTTTTTACTCGACTAGCCTGAGGGATGCATCCTCTCGCACGTTTTTTTTACCCGACTAGCCTGCGGGAAGCATCCTCCCGCACGTGTTTTTGCTCGACTAGCCTGCGGGATGCATCCTCTCGCACGTGTTTTTACTCGACTAGCCTGAGGGATGCATCCTCTCGCACGTTTTTTTACCCGACTAGCCTGCGGGAAGCATCCTCCCGCACGTGTTTTTGCTCGACTAGCCTGCGGGATGCATCTTCTCGCACGTTTTTTTACTCGACCAGCCTGCGGGAAGCATCCTCTCGCACGTGTTTTTGCTCGACTAGCCTGCGGGATGCATCTTCTCGCACGTTTTTTTACTCGACTTGCCTGCGGGAAGCATCCTCTCGCACGTGTTTTTACTCGACTAGCCTGAGGGATGCATCCTCTCGCACGTTTTTTTACCCGACTAGCCTGCGGGAAGCATCCTCCCGCACGTGTTTTTACTCGACTAGCCTGCGGGAAGCATCCTCTCGCACGTGTTTTTGCTCGACTAGCCTGCGGGAATCAACCTCCCGCACGTGTTTTTGCTCGACTAGCCTGCGGGATGCATCCTCTCGCACGTTTTTTTACTCGACTACCCTGCGGGAAGCATCCTCTCGCGCGTGTTTTTGCTCGACTAGCCTGCGGGATGCATCCTCTCGCACGTGTTTTTGCTCGACTAGCCTGCGGGATGCATCCTCTCGCGCGTGTTTTTGCTCGACTAGCCTGCGGGATGCATCCTCTCGCGCGTGTTTTTACTCGACTAGCCTGCGGGATGCATCCTCTCGCACGTTTTTTTACCCGACTAGCCTGCGGGAAGCATCCTCCCGCACGTGTTTTTGCTCGACTAGCCTGCGCGATGCATCCTCTCTCGCGTGTTTTTGCTCGACTAGCCGGCGGGATGCATCCTCTCGCACGTTTTTTTACACGACTAGCCTGCGGGAAGCATCCTCTCGCGCGTGTTTTTGCTCGACTAGCCTGCGGGATGCATCCTCTCGCACGTGTTTTTGCTCGACTAGCCTGCGGGATGCATCCTCTCGCACGTGTTTTTACTCGACTAGCCTGCGGGATGCATCCTCTCGCACGTGTTTTTACCCGACTAGCCTGCGGGAAGCATCCTCCCGCACGTGTTTTTGCTCGACTAGCCTGCGGGATGCATCCTCTCGCACGTGTTTTTGCTCGACTAGCCTGCGGGATGCATCCTCTCGCACGTGTTTTTACCCGACTAGCCTGCGGGAAGCATCCTCCCGCACGTGTTTTTGCTCGACTAGCCTGCGGGATGCATCCTCTCGCACGTGTTTTTGCTCGACTAGCCTGCGGGATGCATCCTCTCGCACGTGTTTTTGCTCGACTAGCTTGCGGGATGCATCCTCTCGCACGTGTTTTTGCTCGACTAACCAGCGGGATGCATCCTCTCGCACGTGTTTTTCCTCGACTAGACTGCGGGATGCATCCTCTCGCACGTGTTTTTGCTCGACTAGCCTGCGGGATGCATCCTCTCGCACGTGTTTTTGCTCGACTAGCCTGCGGGATGCATCCTCTCGCACGTGTTTTTGCTCGACTAGCCTGCGGGATGCTTCCTCTCGCACTTGTTTTTACTCGACTAGCCTGCGGGATGCATCCTCTCGCACGTGTTTTTACTCGACTAGCCTGCGGGATGCATTCTCTCGCACGTGTTTTTACTCGACTAGCCTGCGGGATGCATCCTCTCGCACGTGTTTTTACTCGACTAGCCTGCGGGATGCATCCTCTCGCACGTGTTTTTACTCGACTAGCCTGCGGGATGCATCCTCTCGCACGTGTTTTTACCCGACTAGCCTGCGGGAAGCATCCTCCCGCACGTGTTTTTGCTCGACTAGCCTGCGGGATGCATCCTCTCGCACGTGTTTTTGCTCGACTAGCCTGCGGGATGCATCCTCTCGCACGTGTTTTTGCCCGACTAGCCTGCGGAAAGCATCCTGTCGCACGTGTTTTTGCTCGACTAGCCTGCGGGATGCATCCTCTCGCACGTGTTTTTACCCGACTAGCCTGCGGGAAGCATCCTCCCGCACGTGTTTTTGCTCGACTAGCCTGCGGGATGCATCCTCTCGCACGTGTTTTTTCTCGACTAGCCTGCGGGATGCATCCTCTCGCACGTGTTTTTGCTCGACTAGCCTGCGGGATGCATCCTCTCGCACGTGTTTTTGCTCGACTAGCCTGCGGTATGCATCCTCCCGCACGTGTTTTTGCTCGACTAGCCTGCTGGATGCATCCTCTCGCACGTGTTTTTGCTCGACTAGCCTGCGGGATGCATCCTCTCGCACGTGTTTTTACTCGACTAGCCTGCGGGATGCATCCTCTAGCACGTGTTTTTACTCGACTAGCCTGCGGGATGCATCCTCTCTCTCGTGTTTTTGCTCGACTAGCCTGCGGGATGCATCCTCTCGCACGTGTTTTTGCTCGACTAGCCTGCGGGATGCATCCTCCCGCACGTGTTTTTGCTCGACAAGCCTGCGGGATGCACCCTCTCGCACGTGTTTTTACTCGACTAGCCTGCGGGATGCATCCTCTCGCACGTGTTTTTACTCGACTAGCCTGCGGGATGCATCCTGTCGCACGTGTTTTTACTCGACTAGCCTGCGGGATGCACCCTCTCGCACGTGTTTTTACTCGACTAGCCTGCGGGATCCATCCTCTCGCACGTGTTTTTGCTCGACTAGCCTGCGGCGTGCACCCCCTCGCACGTGTGTTTGCTCGACTAGCCTGCGGGATGCATCCTCTCGCACGTGTTTTTACTCGACTAGCCTGCGGGATGCATCCTCTCGCTCGTGTTTTTGCTCGACTAGCCTGCGGGATGCATCCTCTCGCACGTGTTTTTGCTCGACTAGCCTGCGGGATGCATCCTCCCGCACGTGTTTTTACTCGACTAGCCTGCGGGATGCATCCTCTCGCACGTGTTTTTACTCGACTAGCCTGCGGGATGCATCCTCTCGCACGTGTTTTTACTCGACTAGCCTGCGGGATGCATCCTCTCGCGCGTGATTTTACTCGACTAGCCTGCGGGATGCATCCTCTCGCGCGTGTTTTTGCTCGACTAGCCTGCGGGATGCATACTCTCGCACTTGTTTTTACTCGACTAGCCTGCGGGATGCATCCTCTCGCGCGTGTTTTTGCTCGACTAGCCTGCGGGATGCCTCCTCTCGCACGTGTTTTTGCTCGACTAGCCTGCGGGATGCATCCTCTCGCACGTGTTTTTACTCGACTAGCCTGCGGGATGCATCCTCTCGCTCGTGTTTTTGCTCGACTAGCCTGCGGGATGCATCCTCTCGCACGTGTTTTTGCTCGACTAGCCTGCGGGATGCATCCTCCCGCACGTGTTTTTGCTCGACAAGCCTGCGGGATGCACCCTCTCGCACGTGTTTTTACTCGACTAGCCTGCGGGATGCATCCTCTCGCACGTGTTTTTACTCGACTAGCCTGCGGGATGCATCCTCTCGCACGTGTTTTTACTCGACTAGCCTGCGGGATGCACCCTCTCGCACGTGTTTTTACTCGACTAGCCTGCGGGATCCATCCTCTCGCACGTGTTTTTGCTCGACTAGCCTGCGGCGTGCACCCCCTCGCACGTGTGTTTGCTCGACTAGCCTGCGGGATGCATCCTCTCGCACGTGTTTTTACTCGACTAGCCTGCGGGATGCATCCTCTCGCTCGTGTTTTTGCTCGACTAGCCTGCGGGATGCATCCTCTCGCACGTGTTTTTACTCGACTAGCCTGCGGGATGCATTCTCTCGCACGTGTTTTTACTCGACTAGCCTGCGGGATGCATCCTCTCGCACGTGTTTTTACTCGACTAGCCTGCGGGATGCATTCTCTCGCACGTGTTTTTACTCGACTAGCCTGCGGGATGCATCCTCTCGCACGTGTTTTTACTCGACTAGCCTGCGGGATGCATCCTCTCGCACGTGTTTTTACTCGACTAGCCTGCGGGATGCATCCTCTCGCACGTGTTTTTACCCGACTAGCCTGCGGGAAGCATCCTCCCGCACGTGTTTTTGCTCGACTAGCCTGCGGGATGCATCCTCTCGCACGTGTTTTTGCTCGACTAGCCTGCGGGATGCATCCTCTCGCACGTGTTTTTGCCCGACTAGCCTGCGGAAAGCATCCTGTCGCACGTGTTTTTGCTCGACTAGCCTGCGGGATGCATCCTCTCGCACGTGTTTTTACCCGACTAGCCTGCGGGAAGCATCCTCCCGCACGTGTTTTTGCTCGACTAGCCTGCGGGATGCATCCTCTCGCACGTGTTTTTTCTCGACTAGCCTGCGGGATGCATCCTCTCGCACGTGTTTTTGCTCGACTAGCCTGCGGGATGCATCCTCTCGCACGTGTTTTTGCTCGACTAGCCTGCGGTATGCATCCTCCCGCACGTGTTTTTGCTCGACTAGCCTGCTGGATGCATCCTCTCGCACGTGTTTTTGCTCGACTAGCCTGCGGGATGCATCCTCTCGCACGTGTTTTTACTCGACTAGCCTGCGGGATGCATCCTCTAGCACGTGTTTTTACTCGACTAGCCTGCGGGATGCATCCTCTCTCTCGTGTTTTTGCTCGACTAGCCTGCGGGATGCATCCTCTCGCACGTGTTTTTGCTCGACTAGCCTGCGGGATGCATCCTCCCGCACGTGTTTTTGCTCGACAAGCCTGCGGGATGCACCCTCTCGCACGTGTTTTTACTCGACTAGCCTGCGGGATGCATCCTCTCGCACGTGTTTTTACTCGACTAGCCTGCGGGATGCATCCTGTCGCACGTGTTTTTACTCGACTAGCCTGCGGGATGCACCCTCTCGCACGTGTTTTTACTCGACTAGCCTGCGGGATCCATCCTCTCGCACGTGTTTTTGCTCGACTAGCCTGCGGCGTGCACCCCCTCGCACGTGTGTTTGCTCGACTAGCCTGCGGGATGCATCCTCTCGCACGTGTTTTTACTCGACTAGCCTGCGGGATGCATCCTCTCGCTCGTGTTTTTGCTCGACTAGCCTGCGGGATGCATCCTCTCGCACGTGTTTTTGCTCGACTAGCCTGCGGGATGCATCCTCCCGCACGTGTTTTTACTCGACTAGCCTGCGGGATGCATCCTCTCGCACGTGTTTTTACTCGACTAGCCTGCGGGATGCATCCTCTCGCACGTGTTTTTACTCGACTAGCCTGCGGGATGCATCCTCTCGCGCGTGATTTTACTCGACTAGCCTGCGGGATGCATCCTCTCGCGCGTGTTTTTGCTCGACTAGCCTGCGGGATGCATACTCTCGCACTTGTTTTTACTCGACTAGCCTGCGGGATGCATCCTCTCGCGCGTGTTTTTGCTCGACTAGCCTGCGGGATGCCTCCTCTCGCACGTGTTTTTGCTCGACTAGCCTGCGGGATGCATCCTCTCGCACGTGTTTTTACTCGACTAGCCTGCGGGATGCATCCTCTCGCTCGTGTTTTTGCTCGACTAGCCTGCGGGATGCATCCTCTCGCACGTGTTTTTGCTCGACTAGCCTGCGGGATGCATCCTCCCGCACGTGTTTTTGCTCGACAAGCCTGCGGGATGCACCCTCTCGCACGTGTTTTTACTCGACTAGCCTGCGGGATGCATCCTCCCGCACGTGTTTTTACTCGACTAGCCTGCGGGATGCATCCTCTCGCACGTGTTTTTACTCGACTAGCCTGCGGGATGCACCCTCTCGCACGTGTTTTTACTCGACTAGCCTGCGGGATCCATCCTCTCGCACGTGTTTTTGCTCGACTAGCCTGCGGCGTGCACCCCCTCGCACGTGTGTTTGCTCGACTAGCCTGCGGGATGCATCCTCTCGCACGTGTTTTTACTCGACTAGCCTGCGGGATGCATCCTCTCGCTCGTGTTTTTGCTCGACTAGCCTGCGGGATGCATCCTCTCGCACGTGTTTTTACTCGACTAGCCTGCGGGATGCATCCTCTCGCACGTGTTTTTACTCGACTAGCCTGCGGGATGCATCCTCTCGCACGTGTTTTTACTCGACTAGCCTGCGGGATGCATCCTCTCGCGCGTGATTTTACTCGACTAGCCTGCGGGATGCATCCTCTCGCGCGTGTTTTTGCTCGACTAGCCTGCGGGATGCATACTCTCGCACTTGTTTTTACTCGACTAGCCTGCGGGATGCATCCTCTCGCGCGTGTTTTTGCTCGACTAGCCTGCGGGATGCCTCCTCTCGCACGTGTTTTTGCTCGACTAGCCTGCGGGATGCAGCCTCTCGCACGTGTTTTTGCTCGACTAGCCTGCGGGATGCATCCTCTCGCACTTGTTTTTACTCGACTAGCCTGCGGGATGCATCCTCTCGCACGTGTTTTTACTCGACTAGCCTGCGGGATGCATTCTCTCGCACGTGTTTTTACTCGACTAGCCTGCGGGATGCAACCTCTCGCACGTGTTTTTACTCGACTAGCCTGCGGGATGCATCCTCTCGCACGTGTTTTTAGTCGACTAGCCTGCGGGATGCATCCTCTCGCACGTGTTTTTACCCGACTAGCCTGCGGGAAGCATCCTCCCGCACGTGTTTTTGCTCGGCTAGCCTGCGGGATGCATCCTCTCGCACGTGTTTTTGCTCGACTAGCCTGCGGGATGCATCCTCTCGCACGTGTTTTTGCCCGACTAGCCTGCGGGAAGCATCCTGTCGCACGTGTTTTTGCTCGACTAGCCTGCGGGATGCATCCTCTCGCACGTGTTTTTACCCGACTAGCCTGCGGGAAGCATCCTCCCGCACGTGTTTTTGCTCGACTAGCCTGCGGGATGCATCCTCTCGCACGTGTTTTTGCTCGACTAGCCTGCGGGATGCATCCTCTCGCACGTGTTTTTGCTCGACTAGCTTGCGGGATGCATCCTCTCGCACGTGTTTTTGCTCGACTAGCCTGCGGGATGCATCCTCTCGCACGTGTTTTTGCTCGACTAGCCTGCGGGATGCATCCTCCCGCACGTGTTTTTGCTCGACAAGCCTGCGGGATGCACCCTCTCGCACGTGTTTTTACTCGACTAGCCTGCGGGATGCATCCTCTCGCACGTGTTTTTACTCGACTAGCCTGCGGGATGCATCCTCTCGCACGTGTTTTTACTCGACTAGCCTGCGGGATGCACCCTCTCGCACGTGTTTTTACTCGACTAGCCTGCGGGATCCATCCTCTCGCACGTGTTTTTGCTCGACTAGCCTGCGGGATGCATCCTCTCGCGCGTGTTTTTGCTCGACTAGCCTGCGGGATGCATCCTCTCGCGCGTGTTTTTACTCGACTAGCCTGCGGGATGCATCCTCTCGCACGTTTTTTTACCCGACTAGCCTGCGGGAAGCATCCTCCCGCACGTGTTTTTGCTCGACTAGCCTGCGTGATGCATCCTCTCGCGCGTGTTTTTGCTCGACTAGCCTGCGGGATGCATCCTCTCTCGCGTGTTTTTGCTCGACTAGCCTGCGGGATGCATCCTCTCGCACGTTTTTTTACTCGACTAGCCTGCGGGAAGCATCCTCTCGCACGTTTTTTTACTCGACTAGCCTGCGGGATGCATCCTCTCGCACGTGTTTTTGCTCGACTAGCCTGCGGGATGCATCCTCTCGCACGTGTTTTTACCCGACTAGCCTGCGGGAAGCATCCTCCCGCACGTGTTTTTGCTCGACTAGCCTGCGGGATGCATCCTCTCGCACGTGTTTTTGCTCGACTAGCCTGCGGGATGCATCCTCTCGCACGTGTTTTTGCTCGACTAGCTTGCGGGATGCATCCTCTCGCACGTGTTTTTGCTCGACTAACCAGCGGGATGCATCCTCTCGCACGTGTTTTTCCTCGACTAGACTGCGGGATGCATCCTCTCGCACGTGTTTTGCTCGACTAGCCTGCGGGATGCATCCTCTCGCACGTGTTTTTGCTCGACTAGCCTGCGGGATGCATCCTCTCGCACGTGTTTTTGCTCGACTAGCCTGCGGGATGCTTCCTCTCGCACTTGTTTTTACTCGACTAGCCTGCGGGATGCATCCTCTCGCACGTGTTTTTACTCGACTAGCCTGCGGGATGCATTCTCTCGCACGTGTTTTTACTCGACTAGCCTGCGGGATGCATCCTCTCGCACGTGTTTTTACTCGACTAGCCTGCGGGATGCATCCTCTCGCACGTGTTTTTACTCGACTAGCCTGCGGGATGCATCCTCTCGCACGTGTTTTTACCCGACTAGCCTGCGGGAAGCATCCTCCCGCACGTGTTTTTGCTCGACTAGCCTGCGGGATGCATCCTCTCGCACGTGTTTTTGCTCGACTAGCCTGCGGGATGCATCCTCTCGCACGTGTTTTTGCCCGACTAGCCTGCGGAAAGCATCCTGTCGCACGTGTTTTTGCTCGACTAGCCTGCGGGATGCATCCTCTCGCACGTGTTTTTACCCGACTAGCCTGCGGGAAGCATCCTCCCGCACGTGTTTTTGCTCGACTAGCCTGCGGGATGCATCCTCTCGCACGTGTTTTTTCTCGACTAGCCTGCGGGATGCATCCTCTCGCACGTGTTTTTGCTCGACTAGCCTGCGGGATGCATCCTCTCGCACGTGTTTTTGCTCGACTAGCCTGCGGTATGCATCCTCCCGCACGTGTTTTTGCTCGACTAGCCTGCGGGATGCATCCTCCCGCACGTGTTTTTACTCGACTAGCCTGCGGGATGCATCCTCTCGCACGTGTTTTTACTCGACTAGCCTGCGGGATGCATCCTCTCGCACGTGTTTTTACTCGACTAGCCTGCGGGATGCATCCTCTCGCGCGTGATTTTACTCGACTAGCCTGCGGGATGCATCCTCTCGCGCGTGTTTTTGCTCGACTAGCCTGCGGGATGCATACTCTCGCACTTGTTTTTACTCGACTAGCCTGCGGGATGCATCCTCTCGCGCGTGTTTTTGCTCGACTAGCCTGCGGGATGCCTCCTCTCGCACGTGTTTTTGCTCGACTAGCCTGCGGGATGCATCCTCTCGCACGTGTTTTTACTCGACTAGCCTGCGGGATGCATCCTCTCGCTCGTGTTTTTGCTCGACTAGCCTGCGGGATGCATCCTCTCGCACGTGTTTTTGCTCGACTAGCCTGCGGGATGCATCCTCCCGCACGTGTTTTTGCTCGACAAGCCTGCGGGATGCACCCTCTCGCACGTGTTTTTACTCGACTAGCCTGCGGGATGCATCCTCTCGCACGTGTTTTTACTCGACTAGCCTGCGGGATGCATCCTCTCGCACGTGTTTTTACTCGACTAGCCTGCGGGATGCACCCTCTCGCACGTGTTTTTACTCGACTAGCCTGCGGGATCCATCCTCTCGCACGTGTTTTTGCTCGACTAGCCTGCGGCGTGCACCCCCTCGCACGTGTGTTTGCTCGACTAGCCTGCGGGATGCATCCTCTCGCACGTGTTTTTACTCGACTAGCCTGCGGGATGCATCCTCTCGCTCGTGTTTTTGCTCGACTAGCCTGCGGGATGCATCCTCTCGCACGTGTTTTTACTCGACTAGCCTGCGGGATGCATCCTCTCGCACGTGTTTTTACTCGACTAGCCTGCGGGATGCATCCTCTCGCACGTGTTTTTACTCGACTAGCCTGCGGGATGCATCCTCTCGCGCGTGATTTTACTCGACTAGCCTGCGGGATGCATCCTCTCGCGCGTGTTTTTGCTCGACTAGCCTGCGGGATGCATACTCTCGCACTTGTTTTTACTCGACTAGCCTGCGGGATGCATCCTCTCGCGCGTGTTTTTGCTCGACTAGCCTGCGGGATGCCTCCTCTCGCACGTGTTTTTGCTCGACTAGCCTGCGGGATGCAGCCTCTCGCACGTGTTTTTGCTCGACTAGCCTGCGGGATGCATCCTCTCGCACTTGTTTTTACTCGACTAGCCTGCGGGATGCATCCTCTCGCACGTGTTTTTACTCGACTAGCCTGCGGGATGCATTCTCTCGCACGTGTTTTTACTCGACTAGCCTGCGGGATGCAACCTCTCGCACGTGTTTTTACTCGACTAGCCTGCGGGATGCATCCTCTCGCACGTGTTTTTAGTCGACTAGCCTGCGGGATGCATCCTCTCGCACGTGTTTTTACCCGACTAGCCTGCGGGAAGCATCCTCCCGCACGTGTTTTTGCTCGACTAGCCTGCGGGATGCATCCTCTCGCACGTGTTTTTGCTCGACTAGCCTGCGGGATGCATCCTCTCGCACGTGTTTTTGCCCGACTAGCCTGCGGGAAGCATCCTGTCGCACGTGTTTTTGCTCGACTAGCCTGCGGGATGCATCCTCTCGCACGTGTTTTTACCCGACTAGCCTGCGGGAAGCATCCTCCCGCACGTGTTTTTGCTCGACTAGCCTGCGGGATGCATCCTCTCGCACGTGTTTTTGCTCGACTAGCCTGCGGGATGCATCCTCTCGCACGTGTTTTTGCTCGACTAGCTTGCGGGATGCATCCTCTCGCACGTGTTTTTGCTCGACTAGCCTGCGGGATGCATCCTCTCGCACGTGTTTTTGCTCGACTAGCCTGCGGGATGCATCCTCCCGCACGTGTTTTTGCTCGACAAGCCTGCGGGATGCACCCTCTCGCACGTGTTTTTACTCGACTAGCCTGCGGGATGCATCCTCTCGCACGTGTTTTTACTCGACTAGCCTGCGGGATGCATCCTCTCGCACGTGTTTTTACTCGACTAGCCTGCGGGATGCACCCTCTCGCACGTGTTTTTACTCGACTAGCCTGCGGGATCCATCCTCTCGCACGTGTTTTTGCTCGACTAGCCTGCGGGATGCATCCTCTCGCGCGTGTTTTTGCTCGACTAGCCTGCGGGATGCATCCTCTCGCGCGTGTTTTTACTCGACTAGCCTGCGGGATGCATCCTCTCGCACGTTTTTTTACCCGGCTAGCCTGCGGGAAGCATCCTCCCGCACGTGTTTTTGCTCGACTAGCCTGCGTGATGCATCCTCTCGCGCGTGTTTTTGCTCGACTAGCCTGCGGGATGCATCCTCTCTCGCGTGTTTTTGCTCGACTAGCCTGCGGGATGCATCCTCTCGCACGTTTTTTTACTCGACTAGCCTGCGGGAAGCATCCTCTCGCGCGTGTTTTTTCTCGACTAGCCTGCGGGATGCATCCTCTCGCACGTGTTTTTGCTCGACTAGCCTGCGGGATGCATCCTCCCGCACGTGTTTTTACTCGACTAGCCTGCGGGATGCATCCTCTCGCACGTGTTTTTACTCGACTAGCCTGCGGGATGCATCCTCTCGCACGTGTTTTTACTCGACTAGCCTGCGGGATGCATCCTCTCGCGCGTGATTTTACTCGACTAGCCTGCGGGATGCATCCTCTCGCGCGTGTTTTTGCTCGACTAGCCTGCGGGATGCATACTCTCGCACTTGTTTTTACTCGACTAGCCTGCGGGATGCATCCTCTCGCGCGTGTTTTTGCTCGACTAGCCTGCGGGATGCCTCCTCTCGCACGTGTTTTTGCTCGACTAGCCTGCGGGATGCATCCTCTCGCACGTGTTTTTACTCGACTAGCCTGCGGGATGCATCCTCTCGCTCGTGTTTTTGCTCGACTAGCCTGCGGGATGCATCCTCTCGCACGTGTTTTTGCTCGACTAGCCTGCGGGATGCATCCTCCCGCACGTGTTTTTGCTCGACAAGCCTGCGGGATGCACCCTCTCGCACGTGTTTTTACTCGACTAGCCTGCGGGATGCATCCTCTCGCACGTGTTTTTACTCGACTAGCCTGCGGGATGCATCCTCTCGCACGTGTTTTTACTCGACTAGCCTGCGGGATGCACCCTCTCGCACGTGTTTTTACTCGACTAGCCTGCGGGATCCATCCTCTCGCACGTGTTTTTGCTCGACTAGCCTGCGGGATGCACCCTCTCGCACGTGTTTTTACTCGACTAGCCTGCGGGATCCATCCTCTCGCACGTGTTTTTGCTCGACTAGCCTGCGGCGTGCACCCCCTCGCACGTGTGTTTGCTCGACTAGCCTGCGGGATGCATCCTCTCGCACGTGTTTTTACTCGACTAGCCTGCGGGATGCATCCTCTCGCTCGTGTTTTTGCTCGACTAGCCTGCGGGATGCATCCTCTCGCACGTGTTTTTACTCGACTAGCCTGCGGGATGCATCCTCTCGCACGTGTTTTTACTCGACTAGCCTGCGGGATGCATCCTCTCGCACGTGTTTTTACTCGACTAGCCTGCGGGATGCATCCTCTCGCGCGTGATTTTACTCGACTAGCCTGCGGGATGCATCCTCTCGCGCGTGTTTTTGCTCGACTAGCCTGCGGGATGCATACTCTCGCACTTGTTTTTACTCGACTAGCCTGCGGGATGCATCCTCTCGCGCGTGTTTTTGCTCGACTAGCCTGCGGGATGCAACCTCTCGCACGTGTTTTTACTCGACTAGCCTGCGGGATGCATCCTCTCGCACGTGTTTTTAGTCGACTAGCCTGCGGGATGCATCCTCTCGCACGTGTTTTTACCCGACTAGCCTGCGGGAAGCATCCTCCCGCACGTGTTTTTGCTCGACTAGCCTGCGGGATGCATCCTCTCGCACGTGTTTTTGCTCGACTAGCCTGCGGGATGCATCCTCTCGCACGTGTTTTTGCCCGACTAGCCTGCGGGAAGCATCCTGTCGCACGTGTTTTTGCTCGACTAGCCTGCGGGATGCATCCTCTCGCACGTGTTTTTACCCGACTAGCCTGCGGGAAGCATCCTCCCGCACGTGTTTTTGCTCGACTAGCCTGCGGGATGCATCCTCTCGCACGTGTTTTTGCTCGACTAGCCTGCGGGATGCATCCTCTCGCACGTGTTTTTGCTCGACTAGCTTGCGGGATGCATCCTCTCGCACGTGTTTTTGCTCGACTAGCCTGCGGGATGCATCCTCTCGCACGTGTTTTTGCTCGACTAGCCTGCGGGATGCATCCTCCCGCACGTGTTTTTGCTCGACAAGCCTGCGGGATGCACCCTCTCGCACGTGTTTTTACTCGACTAGCCTGCGGGATGCATCCTCTCGCACGTGTTTTTACTCGACTAGCCTGCGGGATGCATCCTCTCGCACGTGTTTTTACTCGACTAGCCTGCGGGATGCACCCTCTCGCACGTGTTTTTACTCGACTAGCCTGCGGGATCCATCCTCTCGCACGTGTTTTTGCTCGACTAGCCTGCGGGATGCATCCTCTCGCGCGTGTTTTTGCTCGACTAGCCTGCGGGATGCATCCTCTCGCGCGTGTTTTTACTCGACTAGCCTGCGGGATGCATCCTCTCGCACGTTTTTTTACCCGACTAGCCTGCGGGAAGCATCCTCCCGCACGTGTTTTTGCTCGACTAGCCTGCGTGATGCATCCTCTCGCGCGTGTTTTTGCTCGACTAGCCTGCGGGATGCATCCTCTCTCGCGTGTTTTTGCTCGACTAGCCTGCGGGATGCATCCTCTCGCACGTTTTTTTACTCGACTAGCCTGCGGGAAGCATCCTCTCGCGCGTGTTTTTTCTCGACTAGCCTGCGGGATGCATCCTCTCGCACGTGTTTTTGCTCGACTAGCCTGCGGGATGCATCCTCCCGCACGTGTTTTTACTCGACTAGCCTGCGGGATGCATCCTCTCGCACGTGTTTTTACTCGACTAGCCTGCGGGATGCATCCTCTCGCACGTGTTTTTACTCGACTAGCCTGCGGGATGCATCCTCTCGCGCGTGATTTTACTCGACTAGCCTGCGGGATGCATCCTCTCGCGCGTGTTTTTGCTCGACTAGCCTGCGGGATGCATACTCTCGCACTTGTTTTTACTCGACTAGCCTGCGGGATGCATCCTCTCGCGCGTGTTTTTGCTCGACTAGCCTGCGGGATGCCTCCTCTCGCACGTGTTTTTGCTCGACTAGCCTGCGGGATGCATCCTCTCGCACGTGTTTTTACTCGACTAGCCTGCGGGATGCATCCTCTCGCTCGTGTTTTTGCTCGACTAGCCTGCGGGATGCATCCTCTCGCACGTGTTTTTGCTCGACTAGCCTGCGGGATGCATCCTCCCGCACGTGTTTTTGCTCGACAAGCCTGCGGGATGCACCCTCTCGCACGTGTTTTTACTCGACTAGCCTGCGGGATGCATCCTCTCGCACGTGTTTTTACTCGACTAGCCTGCGGGATGCATCCTCTCGCACGTGTTTTTACTCGACTAGCCTGCGGGATGCACCCTCTCGCACGTGTTTTTACTCGACTAGCCTGCGGGATCCATCCTCTCGCACGTGTTTTTGCTCGACTAGCCTGCGGCGTGCACCCCCTCGCACGTGTGTTTGCTCGACTAGCCTGCGGGATGCATCCTCTCGCACGTGTTTTTACTCGACTAGCCTGCGGGATGCATCCTCTCGCTCGTGTTTTTGCTCGACTAGCCTGCGGGATGCATCCTCTCGCACGTGTTTTTACTCGACTAGCCTGCGGGATGCATCCTCTCGCACGTGTTTTTACTCGACTAGCCTGCGGGATGCATCCTCTCGCACGTGTTTTTACTCGACTAGCCTGCGGGATGCATCCTCTCGCGCGTGATTTTACTCGACTAGCCTGCGGGATGCATCCTCTCGCGCGTGTTTTTGCTCGACTAGCCTGCGGGATGCATACTCTCGCACTTGTTTTTACTCGACTAGCCTGCGGGATGCATCCTCTCGCGCGTGTTTTTGCTCGACTAGCCTGCGGGATGCCTCCTCTCGCACGTGTTTTTGCTCGACTAGCCTGCGGGATGCAGCCTCTCGCACGTGTTTTTGCTCGACTAGCCTGCGGGATGCATCCTCTCGCACTTGTTTTTACTCGACTAGCCTGCGGGATGCATCCTCTCGCACGTGTTTTTACTCGACTAGCCTGCGGGATGCATCCTCTCGCACGTGTTTTTACTCGACTAGCCTGCGGGATGCATCCTCTCGCGCGTGATTTTACTCGACTAGCCTGCGGGATGCATCCTCTCGCGCGTGTTTTTGCTCGACTAGCCTGCGGGATGCATACTCTCGCACTTGTTTTTACTCGACTAGCCTGCGGGATGCATCCTCTCGCGCGTGTTTTTGCTCGACTAGCCTGCGGGATGCCTCCTCTCGCACGTGTTTTTGCTCGACTAGCCTGCGGGATGCATCCTCTCGCACGTGTTTTTACTCGACTAGCCTGCGGGATGCATCCTCTCGCTCGTGTTTTTGCTCGACTAGCCTGCGGGATGCATCCTCTCGCACGTGTTTTTGCTCGACTAGCCTGCGGGATGCATCCTCCCGCACGTGTTTTTGCTCGACAAGCCTGCGGGATGCACCCTCTCGCACGTGTTTTTACTCGACTAGCCTGCGGGATGCATCCTCTCGCACGTGTTTTTACTCGACTAGCCTGCGGGATGCATCCTCTCGCACGTGTTTTTACTCGACTAGCCTGCGGGATGCACCCTCTCGCACGTGTTTTTACTCGACTAGCCTGCGGGATCCATCCTCTCGCACGTGTTTTTGCTCGACTAGCCTGCGGCGTGCACCCCCTCGCACGTGTGTTTGCTCGACTAGCCTGCGGGATGCATCCTCTCGCACGTGTTTTTACTCGACTAGCCTGCGGGATGCATCCTCTCGCTCGTGTTTTTGCTCGACTAGCCTGCGGGATGCATCCTCTCGCACGTGTTTTTACTCGACTAGCCTGCGGGATGCATCCTCTCGCACGTGTTTTTACTCGACTAGCCTGCGGGATGCATCCTCTCGCACGTGTTTTTACTCGACTAGCCTGCGGGATGCATCCTCTCGCGCGTGATTTTACTCGACTAGCCTGCGGGATGCATCCTCTCGCGCGTGTTTTTGCTCGACTAGCCTGCGGGATGCATACTCTCGCACTTGTTTTTACTCGACTAGCCTGCGGGATGCATCCTCTCGCGCGTGTTTTTGCTCGACTAGCCTGCGGGATGCCTCCTCTCGCACGTGTTTTTGCTCGACTAGCCTGCGGGATGCAGCCTCTCGCACGTGTTTTTGCTCGACTAGCCTGCGGGATGCATCCTCTCGCACTTGTTTTTACTCGACTAGCCTGCGGGATGCATCCTCTCGCACGTGTTTTTACTCGACTAGCCTGCGGGATGCATTCTCTCGCACGTGTTTTTACTCGACTAGCCTGCGGGATGCAACCTCTCGCACGTGTTTTTACTCGACTAGCCTGCGGGATGCATCCTCTCGCACGTGTTTTTAGTCGACTAGCCTGCGGGATGCATCCTCTCGCACGTGTTTTTACCCGACTAGCCTGCGGGAAGCATCCTCCCGCACGTGTTTTTGCTCGACTAGCCTGCGGGATGCATCCTCTCGCACGTGTTTTTGCTCGACTAGCCTGCGGGATGCATCCTCTCGCACGTGTTTTTGCCCGACTAGCCTGCGGGAAGCATCCTGTCGCACGTGTTTTTGCTCGACTAGCCTGCGGGATGCATCCTCTCGCACGTGTTTTTACCCGACTAGCCTGCGGCAAGCATCCTCCCGCACGTGTTTTTGCTCGACTAGCCTGCGGGATGCATCCTCTCGCACGTGTTTTTGCTCGACTAGCCTGCGGGATGCATCCTCTCGCACGTGTTTTTGCTCGACTAGCTTGCGGGATGCATCCTCTCGCACGTGTTTTTGCTCGACTAGCCTGCGGGATGCATCCTCTCGCACGTGTTTTTGCTCGACTAGCCTGCGGGATGCATCCTCCCGCACGTGTTTTTGCTCGACAAGCCTGCGGGATGCACCCTCTCGCACGTGTTTTTACTCGACTAGCCTGCGGGATGCATCCTCTCGCACGTGTTTTTACTCGACTAGCCTGCGGGATGCATCCTCTCGCACGTGTTTTTACTCGACTAGCCTGCGGGATGCACCCTCTCGCACGTGTTTTTACTCGACTAGCCTGCGGGATCCATCCTCTCGCACGTGTTTTTGCTCGACTAGCCTGCGGGATGCATCCTCTCGCGCGTGTTTTTGCTCGACTAGCCTGCGGGATGCATCCTCTCGCGCGTGTTTTTACTCGACTAGCCTGCGGGATGCATCCTCTCGCACGTTTTTTTACCCGACTAGCCTGCGGGAAGCATCCTCCCGCACGTGTTTTTGCTCGACTAGCCTGCGTGATGCATCCTCTCGCGCGTGTTTTTGCTCGACTAGCCTGCGGGATGCATCCTCTCTCGCGTGTTTTTGCTCGACTAGCCTGCGGGATGCATCCTCTCGCACGTTTTTTTACTCGACTAGCCTGCGGGAAGCATCCTCTCGCGCGTGTTTTTTCTCGACTAGCCTGCGGGATGCATCCTCTCGCACGTGTTTTTGCTCGACTAGCCTGCGGGATGCATCCTCCCGCACGTGTTTTTACTCGACTAGCCTGCGGGATGCATCCTCTCGCACGTGTTTTTACTCGACTAGCCTGCGGGATGCATCCTCTCGCACGTGTTTTTACTCGACTAGCCTGCGGGATGCATCCTCTCGCGCGTGATTTTACTCGACTAGCCTGCGGGATGCATCCTCTCGCGCGTGTTTTTGCTCGACTAGCCTGCGGGATGCATACTCTCGCACTTGTTTTTACTCGACTAGCCTGCGGGATGCATCCTCTCGCGCGTGTTTTTGCTCGACTAGCCTGCGGGATGCCTCCTCTCGCACGTGTTTTTGCTCGACTAGCCTGCGGGATGCATCCTCTCGCACGTGTTTTTACTCGACTAGCCTGCGGGATGCATCCTCTCGCTCGTGTTTTTGCTCGACTAGCCTGCGGGATGCATCCTCTCGCACGTGTTTTTGCTCGACTAGCCTGCGGGATGCATCCTCCCGCACGTGTTTTTGCTCGACAAGCCTGCGGGATGCACCCTCTCGCACGTGTTTTTACTCGACTAGCCTGCGGGATGCATCCTCTCGCACGTGTTTTTACTCGACTAGCCTGCGGGATGCATCCTCTCGCACGTGTTTTTACTCGACTAGCCTGCGGGATGCACCCTCTCGCACGTGTTTTTACTCGACTAGCCTGCGGGATCCATCCTCTCGCACGTGTTTTTGCTCGACTAGCCTGCGGCGTGCACCCCCTCGCACGTGTGTTTGCTCGACTAGCCTGCGGGATGCATCCTCTCGCACGTGTTTTTACTCGACTAGCCTGCGGGATGCATCCTCTCGCTCGTGTTTTTGCTCGACTAGCCTGCGGGATGCATCCTCTCGCACGTGTTTTTACTCGACTAGCCTGCGGGATGCATCCTCTCGCACGTGTTTTTACTCGACTAGCCTGCGGGATGCATCCTCTCGCACGTGTTTTTACTCGACTAGCCTGCGGGATGCATCCTCTCGCGCGTGATTTTACTCGACTAGCCTGCGGGATGCATCCTCTCGCGCGTGTTTTTGCTCGACTAGCCTGCGGGATGCATACTCTCGCACTTGTTTTTACTCGACTAGCCTGCGGGATGCATCCTCTCGCGCGTGTTTTTGCTCGACTAGCCTGCGGGATGCCTCCTCTCGCACGTGTTTTTGCTCGACTAGCCTGCGGGATGCAGCCTCTCGCACGTGTTTTTGCTCGACTAGCCTGCGGGATGCATCCTCTCGCACTTGTTTTTACTCGACTAGCCTGCGGGATGCATCCTCTCGCACGTGTTTTTACCCGACTAGCCTGCGGGAAGCATCCTCCCGCACGTGTTTTTGCTCGACTAGCCTGCGGGATGCATCCTCTCGCACGTGTTTTTGCTCGACTAGCCTGCGGGATGCATCCTCTCGCACGTGTTTTTGCCCGACTAGCCTGCGGGAAGCATCCTGTCGCACGTGTTTTTGCTCGACTAGCCTGCGGGATGCATCCTCTCGCACGTGTTTTTACCCGACTAGCCTGCGGGAAGCATCCTCCCGCACGTGTTTTTGCTCGACTAGCCTGCGGGATGCATCCTCTCGCACGTGTTTTTACTCGACTAGCCTGCGGGATGCATCCTCTCGCACGTGTTTTTACTCGACTAGCCTGCGGGATGCATCCTCTGGCACGTGTTTTTACTCGACTAGCCTGCGGGATGCATCCTCTGGCACGTGTTTTTACTCGACTAGCCTGCGGGATGCATCCTCTCGCACGTGTTTTTACTCGACTAGCCTGAGGGATGCATTCTCTCTCACGTGTTTTTCCTCGACTAGCCTGCGGGATGCATCCTCTCGCACGTGTTTTTACTCGACTAGCCTGCGGGATGCATCCTCTCTCACGTTTTTTTACCCGACTAGCCTGCGGGAAGCATCCTCCCGCACGTGTTTTTGCTCGACTAGCCTGCGGGATGCATCCTCTCGCACGTGTTTTTGCTCGACTAACCTGCGGGATGCATCCTCTCGCACGTGTTTTTGCTCGACTAGCCTGCGGGATGCATCCTCTCGCACGTGTTTTTACTCGACTAGCCTGCGGGATGCATCCTCTCGCACGTGTTTTTACTCGACTAGCCTGCGGGATGCATCCTCCCGCACGTGTTTTTGCTCGACTAACCTGCGGGATGCATCCTCTCGCACGTGTTTTTGCTCGACTAGCCTGCGGGATGCATCCTCTCGCACGTGTTTTTGCTCGACTAGCCTGCGGGAAGCATCCTCCCGCACGTGTTTTTGCTCGACTAGCCTGCGGGATGCATCCTCTCGCACGTGTTTTGGCTCGACTAGCCTGCGGGAAGCATCCTCCCGCACGTGTTTTTGCTCGACTAGCCTGCGGGATGCATCCTCCCGCACGTGTATTTGCTCGACTAGCCTGCGGGATGCATCCTCTCGCACGTGTTTTTGCTCGACTAGCCTGCTGGATGCATCCTCTCGCACGTGTTTTTGCTCGACTAGCCTGCGGGATGCATCCTCTCGCACGTGTTTTTACTCGACTAGCCTGCGGGATGCATCCTCTAGCACGTGTTTTTACTCGACTAGCCTGCGGGATGCATCCTCTCGCACGTGTATTTGCTCGTCTAGCCTGCGGGATGCATCCTCTCGCACGTGTTTTTACTCGACTAGCCTGCGGGATGCATCCTCTAGCACGTGTTTTTACTCGACTAGCCTGCGGGATGCATCCTCTCGCACGTGTTTTTACTCGACTAGCCTGCGGGATGCACCCTCTCGCACGTGTTTTTACTCGACTACCCTGCGGGATGCATCCTCTCGCACGTGTTTTTACTCGACTAGCCTGCGGGATGCATCCTCTCGCACGAGTTTTTACTCGACTACCCTGCGGGATGCATCCTCTCGCACGTGTTTTTACTCGACTAGCCTGCGGGATGCATCCTCTCGCACGAGTTTTTACTCGACTAGCCTGCGGGATGCATCCTCTCGCACGTGTTTTTACTCGACTAGCCTGCGGGATGCACCCTCTCGCACGTGTTTTTACTCGACTAGCCTGCGGGATGCATCCTCTCGCACGTGTTTTTGCTCGACTAGCCTGCGGGATGCATCCTCCCGCACGTGTTTTTGCTCGACTAGCCTGCGGGATACATCCTCCCGCACGTGTATTTGCTCGACTAGCCTGCGGGATGCATCCTCTCGCACGTGTTTTTACTCGACTAGCCTGCGGGATGGATCCTCTCGCACGTGTTTTTACTCGACTAGCCTGCGGGATGCATCCTCTCGCACGTGTTTTTACTCGACTAGCCTGCGGGATGCATCCTCTCGCACGTGTTTTTGCTCGACTAGCCTGCGGGATGCATCCTCTGGCACGTGTTTTTACTCGACTAGCCTGCGGGATGCATCCTCTCGCACGTGTTTTTACTCGACTAGCCTGCGGGATGCATCCTCTGGCACGTGTTTTTACTCGACTAGCCTGCGGGATGCATCCTCTGGCACGTGTTTTTACTCGACTAGCCTGCGGGATGCATCCTCTCGCACGTGTTTTTACTCGACTAGCCTGAGGGATGCATTCTCTCTCACGTGTTTTTCCTCGACTAGCCTGCGGGATGCATCCTCTCGCACGTGTTTTTACTCGACTAGCCTGCGGGATGCATCCTCTCGCACGTGTTTTTACTCGACTAGCCTGCGGGATGCATCCTCTCGCACGTGTTTTTTCTCGACTAGCCTGCGGGATGCATCCTCTCGCGCGTGTTTTTGCTCGACTAGCCTGCGGGATGCATCCTCTCGCGCGTGTTTTTGCTCGACTAGCCTGCGGGATGCATCCTCTCGCGCGTGTTTTTGCTCGACTAGCCTGCGGGATGCATCCTCTCGCGCGTGTTTTTGCTCGACTAGCCTGCGGGATGCATCCTCTCGCGCGTGTTTTTGCTCGACTAGCCTGCGGGATGCATCCTCTCGCGCGTGTTTTTGCTCGACTAGCCTGCGTGATGCATCCTCTCGCGCGTGTTTTTGCTCGACTAGCATGCGGGATGCATCCTCTCGCGCGTGTTTTTGCTCGACTAGCCTGCGTGATGCATCCTCTCGCGCGTGTTTTTGCTCGACTAGCCTGCGGGATGCATCCTCTCGCGCGTGTTTTTGCTCGACTAGCCTGCGGGATGCATCCTCTCGCGCGTGTTTTTGCTCGACTAGCCTGCGGGATGCATCCTCTTGCGCGTGTTTTTACTCGACTAGCCTGCGGGATGCATCCTCTCGCACGTTTTTTTACTCGACTAGCCTGCGGGATGCATCCTCTGGCACGTGTTTTTACTCGACTAGCCTGCGGGATGCATCCTCTCGCACGTGTTTTTACTCGACTAGCCAGCGGGATGCATCCTCTGGCACGTGTTTTTACTCGACTAGCCTGCGGTATGCATCCTCCCGCACGTGTTTTTGCTCGACTAACCTGCGGGATGCATCCTCTCGCACGTGTTTTTGCTCGACTAGCCTGCGGGATGCATCCTCTCGCACGTGTTTTTGCTCGACTAGCCTGCGGGAAGCATCCTCCCGCACGTGTTTTTGCTCGACTAGCCTGCGGGATGCATCCTCTCGCACGTGTTTTGGCTCGACTAGCCTGCGGGAAGCATCCTCCCGCACGTGTTTTTGCTCGACTAGCCTGCGGGATGCATCCTCCCGCACGTGTATTTGCTCGACTAGCCTGCGGGATGCATCCTCTCGCACGTGTTTTTGCTCGACTAGCCTGCTGGATGCATCCTCTCGCACGTGTTTTTGCTCGACTAGCCTGCATGATGCATCCTCTCGCACGTGTTTTTACTCGACTAGCCTGCGGGATGCATCCTCTAGCACGTGTTTTTACTCGACTAGCCTGCGGGATGCATCCTCTCGCACGTGTTTTTGCTCGACTAGCCTGCGGGATGCATCCTCTCGCACGTGTTTTTACTCGACTAGCCTGCGGGATGCATCCTCTAGCACGTGTTTTTACTCGACTAGCCTGCGGGATGCATCCTCTCGCACGTGTTTTTACTCGACTAGCCTGCGGGATGCACCCTCTCGCACGTGTTTTTACTCGACTACCCTGCGGGATGCATCCTCTCGCACGTGTTTTTACTCGACTAGCCTGCGGGATGCATCCTCTCGCACGAGTTTTTACTCGACTACCCTGCGGGATGCATCCTCTCGCACGTGTTTTTACTCGACTAGCCTGCGGGATGCATCCTCTCGCACGAGTTTTTACTCGACTAGCCTGCGGGATGCATCCTCTCGCACGTGTTTTTACTCGACTAGCCTGCGGGATGCACCCTCTCGCACGTGTTTTTACTCGACTAGCCTGCGGGATGCATCCTCTCGCACGTGTTTTTGCTCGACTAGCCTGCGGGATGCATCCTCCCGCACGTGTTTTTGCTCGACTAGCCTGCGGGATACATCCTCCCGCACGTGTATTTGCTCGACTAGCCTGCGGGATGCATCCTCTCGCACGTGTTTTTACTCGACTAGCCTGCGGGATGGATCCTCTCGCACGTGTTTTTACTCGACTAGCCTGCGGGATGCATCCTCTCGCACGTGTTTTTACTCGACTAGCCTGCGGGATGCATCCTCTCGCACGTGTTTTTACTCGACTAGCCTGCGGGATGCATCCTCTGGCACGTGTTTTTACTCGACTAGCCTGCGGGATGCATCCTCTCGCACGTGTTTTTACTCGACTAGCCTGCGGGATGCATCCTCTGGCACGTGTTTTTACTCGACTAGCCTGCGGGATGCATCCTCTGGCACGTGTTTTTACTCGACTAGCCTGCGGGATGCATCCTCTCGCACGTGTTTTTACTCGACTAGCCTGAGGGATGCATTCTCTCTCACGTGTTTTTCCTCGACTAGCCTGCGGGATGCATCCTCTCGCACGTGTTTTTACTCGACTAGCCTGCGGGATGCATCCTCTCTCACGTTTTTTTACCCGACTAGCCTGCGGGAAGCATCCTCCCGCACGTGTTTTTGCTCGACTAGCCTGCGGGATGCATCCTCTCGCACGTGTTTTTGCTCGACTGACCTGCGGGATGCATCCTCTCGCACGTGTTTTTGCTCGACTAGCCTGCGGGATGCATCCTCTCGCACGTGTTTTTACTCGACTAGCCTGCGGGATGCATCCTCTCGCACGTGTTTTTACTCGACTAGCCTGCGGGATGCATCCTCTCGCACGTGTTTTTACTCGACTAGCCTGAGGGATGCATTCTCTCTCACGTGTTTTTCCTCGACTAGCCTGCGGGATGCATCCTCTCGCACGTGTTTTTACTCGACTAGCCTGCGGGATGCATCCTCTCTCACGTTTTTTTACCCGACTAGCCTGCGGGAAGCATCCTCCCGCACGTGTTTTTGCTCGACTAGCCTGCGGGATGCATCCTCTCGCACGTGTTTTTGCTCGACTAGCCTGCGGGATGCATCCTCTCGCACGTGTTTTTGCTCGACTAGCCTGCGGGATGCATCCTCTCGCACGTGTTTTTACTCGACTAGCCTGCGGGATGCATCCTCTCGCACGTGTTTTTTCTCGACTAGCCTGCGGGATGCATCCTCTCGCGCGTGTTTTTGCTCGACTAGCCTGCGGGATGCATCCTCTCGCGCGTGTTTTTGCTCGACTAGCCTGCGGGATGCATCCTCTCGCGCGTGTTTTTGCTCGACTAGCCTGCGGTATGCATCCTCCCGCACGTGTTTTTGCTCGACTAACCTGCGGGATGCATCCTCTCGCACGTGTTTTTGCTCGACTAGCCTGCGGGATGCATCCTCTCGCACGTGTTTTTGCTCGACTAGCCTGCGGGAAGCATCCTCCCGCACGTGTTTTTGCTCGACTAGCCTGCGGGATGCATCCTCTCGCACGTGTTTTGGCTCGACTAGCCTGCGGGAAGCATCCTCCCGCACGTGTTTTTGCTCGACTAGCCTGCGGGATGCATCCTCCCGCACGTGTTTTTGCTCGACTAACCTGCGGGATGCATCCTCTCGCACGTGTTTTTGCTCGACTAGCCTGCGGGATGCATCCTCTCGCACGTGTTTTTGCTCGACTAGCCTGCGGGAAGCATCCTCCCGCACGTGTTTTTGCTCGACTAGCCTGCGGGATGCATCCTCTCGCACGTGTTTTGGCTCGACTAGCCTGCGGGAAGCATCCTCCCGCACGTGTTTTTACTCGACTAGCCTGCGGGATGCATCCTCTCTCACGTTTTTTTACCCGACTAGCCTGCGGGAAGCATCCTCCCGCACGTGTTTTTGCTCGACTAGCCTGCGGGATGCATCCTCTCGCACGTGTTTTTGCTCGACTAGCCTGCGGGATGCATCCTCTCGCACGTGTTTTTGCTCGACTAGCCTGCGGGATGCATCCTCTCGCACGTGTTTTTACTCGACTAGCCTGCGGGATGCATCCTCTCGCACGTGTTTTTTCTCGACTAGCCTGCGGGATGCATCCTCTCGCGCGTGTTTTTGCTCGACTAGCCTGCGGGATGCATCCTCTCGCGCGTGTTTTTGCTCGACTAGCCTGCGGGATGCATCCTCTCGCGCGTGTTTTTGCTCGACTAGCCTGCGGGATGCATCCTCTCGCGCGTGTTTTTGCTCGACTAGCCTGCGGGATGCATCCTCTCGCGCGTGTTTTTGCTCGACTAGCCTGCGGGATGCATCCTCTCGCGCGTGTTTTTGCTCGACTAGCCTGCGTGATGCATCCTCTCGCGCGTGTTTTTGCTCGACTAGCATGCGGGATGCATCCTCTCGCGCGTGTTTTTGCTCGACTAGCCTGCGGGATGCATCCTCTCGCGCGTGTTTTTGCTCGACTAGCCTGCGGGATGCATCCTCTCCCGCGTGTTTTTACTCGACTAGCCTGCGGGATGCATCCTCTCGCACGTTTTTTTACTCGACTAGCCTGCGGGATGCATCCTCTGGCACGTGTTTTTACTCGACTAGCCTGCGGGATGCATCCTCTCGCACGTGTTTTTACTCGACTAGCCAGCGGGATGCATCCTCTGGCACGTGTTTTTACTCGACTAGCCTGCGGGATGCATCCTCTGGCACGTGTTTTTACTCGACTAGCCTGCGGGATGCATCCTCTCGCACGTGTTTTTACTCGGCTAGCCTGAGGGATGCATTCTCTCTCACGTGTTTTTCCTCGACTAGCCTGCGGGATGCATCCTCTCGCACGTGTTTTTACTCGACTAGCCTGCGGGATGCATCCTCTCTCACGTTTTTTTACCCGACTAGCCTGCGGGAAGCATCCTCCCGCACGTGTTTTTGCTCGACTAGCCTGCGGGATGCATCCTCTCGCACGTGTTTTTGCTCGACTAGCCTGCGGGATGCATCCTCTCGCACGTGTTTTTGCTCGACTAGCCTGCGGGATGCATCCTCTCGCACGTGTTTTTACTCGACTAGCCTGCGGGATGCATCCTCTCGCACGTGTTTTTACTCGACTAGCCTGCGGGATGCATCCTCTCGCACGTGTTTTTACTCGACTAGCCTGCGGGATGCATCCTCTCGCACGTGTTTTTGCTCGACTGGCCTGCGGGATGCATCCTATCGCACGTGTTTTTGCTCGACTGGCCTGCGGGATGCATCCTCTCGCACGTGTTTTTGCTCGACTGGCCTGCGGGATGCATCCTCTCGCAAGTGTTTTTGCTCGACAAGGCTGCGGGATGCATCATCTCGCACGTGTTTTTACTCGACCAGCCTGCGGGATGCATCCTCTCGCACGTGTTTTTGCTCGACTAGCCTGCGGGATGCATCCTCTCGCACGTGTTTTTGCTCGACTAGCCTGCGGGATGCATCCTCTCGCACGTGTTTTTGCTCGACTAGACTGCGGGGTGCATAATCTCGCACGTGTTTTTGCTCGACTAGCCTGCGGGATGCATCCTCTCGCACGTGTTTTTGCTCGACTAGCCTGCGGGATGCATCCTCTCGCACGTGTTTTTGCTCGACTAGCCTGCGGGATGCATCCTCTCGCACGTGTTTTTGCTCGACTAGGCTGCGGGATGCATCCTCTCGCACGTGTTTTTACTCGACCAGCCTGCGGGATGCATCCTCTCGCACGTGTTTTTGCTCGACTAGCCTGCGGGATGCATCCTCTCGCACGTGTTTTTGCTCGACTAGCCTGCGGGATGCATCCTCTCGCACGTGTTTTTGCTCGACTAGCCTGCGGGGTGCATCATCTCGCACGTGTTTTTGCTCGACTAGCCTGCGGGATGCATCCTCTCGCACGTGTTTTTGCTCGACTAGCCTGCGGGATGCATCCTCTCGCACGTGTTTTTGCTCGACTAGCCTGCGGGATGCATCCTCTCGCACGTGTTTTTACTCGACTAGCCTGCGGGATGCATCCTCTCGCACGTGTTTTTACTCGACTAGCCTGCGGGATGCATCCTCTCGCACGTGTTTTTACTCGACTAGCCTGCGGGATGCATCCTCTCGCACGTGTTTTTACTCGACTAGCCTGCGGGGTGCATCATCTCGCACGTGTTTTTGCTCGACTAGCCTGCGGGATGCATCCTCTCGCACGTGTTTTTGCTCGACTAGCCTGCGGGATGCATCCTCTCGCACGTGTTTTTGCTCGACTAGCCTGCGGGATGCATCCTCTCGCACGTGTTTTTACTCGACTAGCCTGCGGGATGCATCCTCTCGCACGTGTTTTTACTCGACTAGCCTGCGGGATGCATCCTCTCGCACGTGTTTTTACTCGACTAGCCTGCGGGATGCATCCTCTCGCACGTGTTTTTGCTCGACTGGCCTGCGGGATGCATCCTATCGCACGTGTTTTTGCTCGACTGGCCTGCGGGATGCATCCTCTCGCACGTGTTTTTGCTCGACTGGCCTGCGGGATGCATCCTCTCGCAAGTGTTTTTGCTCGAATAGGCTGCGGGATGCATCATCTCGCACGTGTTTTTACTCGACCAGCCTGCGGGATGCATCCTCTCGCACGTGTTTTTGCTTGACTAGCCTGCGGGATGCATCCTCTCGCACGTGTTTTTGCTCGACTGGCCTGCGGGATGCATCCTATCGCACGTGTTTTTGCTCGACTGGCCTGCGGGATGCATCCTCTCGCACGTGTTTTTGCTCGACTGGCCTGCGGGATGCATCCTCTCGCAAGTGTTTTTGCTCGACTAGGCTGCGGGATGCATCATCTCGCACGTGTTTTTACTCGACCAGCCTGCGGGATGCATCCTCTCGCACGTGTTTTTGCTCGACTAGCCTGCGGGATGCATCCTCTCGCACGTGTTTTTGCTCGACTAGCCTGCGGGGTGCATAATCTCGCACGTGTTTTTGCTCGACTAGCCTGCGGGATGCATCCTCTCGCACGTGTTTTTGCTCGACTAGCCTGCGGGATGCATCCTCTCGCACGTGTTTTTGCTCGACTAGTCTGCGGGATGCATCCTCTCGCACGTGTTTTTACTTGACTAGCCTGCGGGATGCATCCTCTCGCACGTGTTTTTGCTCGATTAGCCTGCGGGATGCATCCTCTCGCACGTGTTTTTGCTCGACTGGACTGCGGGATGCATCCTCTCGCACGTGTTTTTACTCGACTAGCCTGCGGGATGCATCCTCTCGCACGTGTTTTTGCTCGACTGGCCTGCGGGATGCATCCTATCGCACGTGTTTTTGCTCGACTGG
This sequence comes from Lasioglossum baleicum, assembly GCF_051020765.1. Taxonomy (NCBI): domain Eukaryota; kingdom Metazoa; phylum Arthropoda; class Insecta; order Hymenoptera; family Halictidae; genus Lasioglossum; species Lasioglossum baleicum. The sequence goes on along the minus strand of NW_027469429.1, from coordinate 3,689 downwards.
CCTGCGGGATGCATCCTCTCGCACGTGTTTTTGCTCGACTGGCCTGCGGGATGCATCCTCTCGCGCGTGTTTTTGCTCGACTAGCCTGCGGGATGCATCCTCTCGCGCGTGTTTTTGCTCGACTAGCCTGCGGGATGCATCCTCTCGCGCGTGTTTTTGCTCGACTAGCCTGCGTGATGCATCCTCTCGCGCGTGTTTTTGCTCGACTAGCATGCGGGATGCATCCTCTCGCGCGTGTTTTTGCTCGACTAGCCTGCGGGATGCATCCTCTCGCGCGTGTTTTTGCTCGACTAGCCTGCGGGATGCATCCTCTCCCGCGTGTTTTTACTCGACTAGCCTGCGGGATGCATCCTCTCGCACGTTTTTTTACTCGACTAGCCTGCGGGATGCATCCTCTGGCACGTGTTTTTACTCGACTAGCCTGCGGGATGCATCCTCTCGCACGTGTTTTTACTCGACTAGCCAGCGGGATGCATCCTCTGGCACGTGTTTTTACTCGACTAGCCTGCGGGATGCATCCTCTGGCACGTGTTTTTACTCGACTAGCCTGCGGGATGCATCCTCTCGCACGTGTTTTTACTCGGCTAGCCTGAGGGATGCATTCTCTCTCACGTGTTTTTCCTCGACTAGCCTGCGGGATGCATCCTCTCGCACGTGTTTTTACTCGACTAGCCTGCGGGATGCATCCTCTCTCACGTTTTTTTACCCGACTAGCCTGCGGGAAGCATCCTCCCGCACGTGTTTTTGCTCGACTAGCCTGCGGGATGCATCCTCTCGCACGTGTTTTTGCTCGACTAGCCTGCGGGATGCATCCTCTCGCACGTGTTTTTGCTCGACTAGCCTGCGGGATGCATCCTCTCGCACGTGTTTTTACTCGACTAGCCTGCGGGATGCATCCTCTCGCACGTGTTTTTACTCGACTAGCCTGCGGGATGCATCCTCTCGCACGTGTTTTTACTCGACTAGCCTGCGGGATGCATCCTCTCGCACGTGTTTTTGCTCGACTGGCCTGCGGGATGCATCCTATCGCACGTGTTTTTGCTCGACTGGCCTGCGGGATGCATCCTCTCGCACGTGTTTTTGCTCGACTGGCCTGCGGGATGCATCCTCTCGCAAGTGTTTTTGCTCGACAAGGCTGCGGGATGCATCATCTCGCACGTGTTTTTACTCGTCCAGCCTGCGGGATGCATCCTCTCGCACGTGTTTTTGCTCGACTAGCCTGCGGGATGCATCCTCTCGCACGTGTTTTTGCTCGACTAGCCTGCGGGATGCATCCTCTCGCACGTGTTTTTGCTCGACTAGACTGCGGGGTGCATAATCTCGCACGTGTTTTTGCTCGACTAGCCTGCGGGATGCATCCTCTCGCACGTGTTTTTGCTCGACTAGCCTGCGGGATGCATCCTCTCGCACGTGTTTTTGCTCGACTAGCCTGCGGGATGCATCCTCTCGCACGTGTTTTTGCTCGACTAGGCTGCGGGATGCATCCTCTCGCACGTGTTTTTACTCGACCAGCCTGCGGGATGCATCCTCTCGCACGTGTTTTTGCTCGACTAGCCTGCGGGATGCATCCTCTCGCACGTGTTTTTGCTCGACTAGCCTGCGGGATGCATCCTCTCGCACGTGTTTTTGCTCGACTAGCCTGCGGGGTGCATCATCTCGCACGTGTTTTTGCTCGACTAGCCTGCGGATGCATCCTCTCGCACGTGTTTTTGCTCGACTAGCCTGCGGGATGCATCCTCTCGCACGTGTTTTTGCTCGACTAGCCTGCGGGATGCATCCTCTCGCACGTGTTTTTACTCGACTAGCCTGCGGGATGCATCCTCTCGCACGTGTTTTTACTCGACTAGCCTGCGGGATGCATCCTCTCGCACGTGTTTTTACTCGACTAGCCTGCGGGATGCATCCTCTCGCACGTGTTTTTACTCGACTAGCCTGCGGGGTGCATCATCTCGCACGTGTTTTTGCTCGACTAGCCTGCGGGATGCATCCTCTCGCACGTGTTTTTGCTCGACTAGCCTGCGGGATGCATCCTCTCGCACGTGTTTTTGCTCGACTAGCCTGCGGGATGCATCCTCTCGCACGTGTTTTTACTCGACTAGCCTGCGGGATGCATCCTCTCGCACGTGTTTTTACTCGACTAGCCTGCGGGATGCATCCTCTCGCACGTGTTTTTACTCGACTAGCCTGCGGGATGCATCCTCTCGCACGTGTTTTTGCTCGACTGGCCTGCGGGATGCATCCTATCGCACGTGTTTTTGCTCGACTGGCCTGCGGGATGCATCCTCTCGCACGTGTTTTTGCTCGACTGGCCTGCGGGATGCATCCTCTCGCAAGTGTTTTTGCTCGAATAGGCTGCGGGATGCATCATCTCGCACGTGTTTTTACTCGACCAGCCTGCGGGATGCATCCTCTCGCACGTGTTTTTGCTTGACTAGCCTGCGGGATGCATCCTCTCGCACGTGTTTTTGCTCGACTGGCCTGCGGGATGCATCCTATCGCACGTGTTTTTGCTCGACTGGCCTGCGGGATGCATCCTCTCGCACGTGTTTTTGCTCGACTGGCCTGCGGGATGCATCCTCTCGCAAGTGTTTTTGCTCGACTAGGCTGCGGGATGCATCATCTCGCACGTGTTTTTACTCGACCAGCCTGCGGGATGCATCCTCTCGCACGTGTTTTTGCTCGACTAGCCTGCGGGATGCATCCTCTCGCACGTGTTTTTGCTCGACTAGCCTGCGGGGTGCATAATCTCGCACGTGTTTTTGCTCGACTAGCCTGCGGGATGCATCCTCTCGCACGTGTTTTTGCTCGACTAGCCTGCGGGATGCATCCTCTCGCACGTGTTTTTGCTCGACTAGTCTGCGGGATGCATCCTCTCGCACGTGTTTTTACTTGACTAGCCTGCGGGATGCATCCTCTCGCACGTGTTTTTACTCGACCAGCCTGCGGGATGCATCCTCTCGCGCGTGTTTTTGCTCGACTAGCCTGCGTGATGCATCCTCTCGCGCGTGTTTTTGCTCGACTAGCATGCGGGATGCATCCTCTCGCGCGTGTTTTTGCTCGACTAGCCTGCGGGATGCATCCTCTCGCGCGTGTTTTTGCTCGACTAGCCTGCGGGATGCATCCTCTCCCGCGTGTTTTTACTCGACTAGCCTGCGGGATGCATCCTCTCGCACGTTTTTTTACTCGACTAGCCTGCGGATGCATCCTCTGGCACGTGTTTTTACTCGACTAGCCTGCGGGATGCATCCTCTCGCACGTGTTTTTACTCGACTAGCCAGCGGGATGCATCCTCTGGCACGTGTTTTTACTCGACTAGCCTGCGGATGCATCCTCTGGCACGTGTTTTTACTCGACTAGCCTGCGGGATGCATCCTCTCGCACGTGTTTTTACTCGGCTAGCCTGAGGGATGCATTCTCTCTCACGTGTTTTTCCTCGACTAGCCTGCGGGATGCATCCTCTCGCACGTGTTTTTACTCGACTAGCCTGCGGGATGCATCCTCTCTCACGTTTTTTTACCCGACTAGCCTGCGGGAAGCATCCTCCCGCACGTGTTTTTGCTCGACTAGCCTGCGGGATGCATCCTCTCGCACGTGTTTTTGCTCGACTAGCCTGCGGGATGCATCCTCTCGCACGTGTTTTTGCTCGACTAGCCTGCGGATGCATCCTCTCGCACGTGTTTTTACTCGAC